>NC_052509.1:939867-1239867 GCF_014356525.2 Nilaparvata lugens
GAAAAGTGGCCATTGCTGCACTGATTACAGAACCCAAAGAATCACTTTTCCGCTCTAGTGCGGGAAAAATTTTCTGCACTCCAGATTTGCAACATGGCAACGCAAAATACTTAGTAGGTTATATGGAGCAACAGTGCAGCAAAATCAAAATGAAGTTGGTAACAGTGACTGCTGTGGCTTGCAATAGTGAGCAGAGGTGCAACCAAGCACAACGCGCTAATTATTATTCATTATATATTATAACCAAGGACAACGAGGACTTTAGGATTTTAGGATTAAGGTTTTTATCAATAATAAAATTACACAGAAAAACATTTGATGCATTTCAGCAATTTTACCCATAATTACCCACTTTCATATTCAATGGTAACTGTAGGAAAAACTTAATGTGAAATACGTGCGCAAAGTTTCCTCTGCTGCACTCAACAAACCATTCCGCCCTCGCCTACGGCTCGGGCGTAAACGTTTCTTTCGGTGCAGCAAACTGTCACTTTGCGCACTAGTTGCACAAATAACTATATCCATTCTGGCTGGATGGACTGTTTTACAGTATTGTTCTTCATTGAATTGCGTTACATTTTGAAAGGTTATTACAAAGCTGTAGCTTCCGGTCTCAGTGTAATTTTGTTGAGATTAACCTATTTTTCCTTACTACCTCAAGTCATTCATCTGAGAAAAGTACGGATTAATAATGCAAAAGTACGATTAAAATAGAAAAGTAAGGTTAAAAGTACGCAAGAGTAAGGTTAATTCATAATTTCACTTTTTGTGTAGTTGAGAAGTTGATAGTTAATTCATAACAAATAACCTCCGAGATTTCGGTGTTTCAAAAACTTCTTCGACACTTATCAAATTGAATGGGCCATTAAACAAATGAATTTGATAATTCATCAGATTTGATACGTGTCCTAGGAACCGATCCTTAAATTAATAATAATAATAATGATTTTTTTTCCTTTGTCCTGATACCTTCACAAGAAGGTAGTTTAAAACAGAAAATAGCCTATAACAAACAAAAATGAAAAATACACTTATAAAAAGAAATCTTTTTTTAATGAAGAATAATAAACAAAGCAATTTCCTTTTCAGTGGAAAATTTCAAAAAATTATATACCAGACGAATATAAAATTCTCCAAAACCTTCTAAAGAAGGTTTTAATAATAATAACAATAATAATTTATTATAATGATAATAATAATAATAATAATAATAATAATGATCTGATAATAATAGTTATGTAAGCTATTTTCATTCCTGAGGAATGTTTGCATATCATACAAACAAGTCATTCTAAAGGTGCGTACAGATTTACGCGCCGCGAACATGAGCAATTCACTTTTAATCAGTGATGCCAAGCTTGTTATATCAATCAATCAAAATGCAAACAATCTGAGATTCAGCCTTCCATTAAAATTGGCTCGGAGACATTAATTTACAGAGATCGTTATCCGGATGTGAGATGAAAAAATCGGATAAAGCATTGTAGAAGTTTGTAAATTAACTCTTTAAATTATCGAAAACTAAATTGAATATTTTTGGACTAGACTGACATTCGAATCCACCTTGTTTCAAAACACCATAACCTATAAGATCATGATAGCTTATATTGGAAAGCCAATCAAATGAAATAGTAGAAATAGGCAACTCATAGAAGAAACTAAGTCTCAGATAAGCATGCTAATAAATAATTGGTAAGCATGATAATAATTATCGAGAAAGTGATCCGAGACATGGATTTACTTGGAAATCCTCATTTCCAGATTAACACTGATTGAAAACGCTGGTCCCTCAAGGGCCCAAGGCTTTTCCATTCATTTTCCCATCGTTATTCACAGGGGAAATCCGTGCTCTTACAAAATGAGGCATCAAAAATGAGAGATGATTGACTATTCACATTTCTCAGCGCTTGAATGGAGATACCAATTACCAATTCATTGAGTATTCATCATAAACCGTTAGCAGCAGAAAAGTCGCCCAATGACCGGGGCTTTAAACATGATCAAAGATTAATCAATTCAGGGAAAATTGAAAATTTCTTTGTCGTACAACCCTAATCCCGCGTAGATATTAGGTAACCTTGACTCTCACAAAACCCTCAATCAATTTCTCCTCTCTTTCTTTTCTCCTCCTCTCCTCTGTTCTCCTCTCTATACACCTTTCATCTTTTTTCTCCTCTCCCTCCACTTACTCCTCCATTTTCCTCCAGGGTAATAAATCTTGAATTCCTGGTAATCCCCTTTATTATGAGAAAAGGTTGAATCTTCTTCATAAACTTTCATTTTTTGCTGAAAAAAGAATAAAAAATGCTCATCCCTGTCTTCTATACTGACAACAGAGGTTATTTTTAATCATACTTTCCTATTGATAATTCAATTTTCTCTTGTAATCTATTCTGAACTCAGCTCTGCCTGTCTTTATATGGATCTCAAATGGAATATATGAGAACATTTTCCATTACAGTTGTATTGCGAATTTCTTTCAATCCTAATTACACTTCATGATAATACTATGATGTGGTTACTATAAAAAACATCATTAAATAATTCCTGGGACGATCCTCCTTCTATTCTTCTTCCATAAATCTCTCCCCCTTTCACTTTCTCCCTCTGTCTCTCTCTTCCTTTCACTCTTTCTCTCTTATCTCTCTCACTCTTCTTCTAGATCTTTCTCTTTTAAATCTCTCTTTCTCTCCAGGCTTGCTATTTCATAGAGTGAATGAGAACGACTCGATAGGTTCAAAACCAACAACAATTTATTAAAATAATGATTATTCGATATACTTGTTTCGGTTGTTACACCATTAAAAATCTCCAGTAGATCTTTCTCTCTTATCTCTTTTTCTCCCCAGGCTTGCTATTTTAGAACTGAATTAGAACGACTACATAGTGTCAAAACCACCAATTTATTAAAAAAGTGATTATTTGAGATACTTTTTTCGGTTGTTACACCATTATAAATTTTCTAGTAGATCTTTCTCTCTTTCTCTCCAGGCTTGCTATTTTATAGACTGCATGAGAACGACTGGATAGTGTCAAAACCACCAATTTATTAAAACAATGATTATTTGAGCTACTTGTTTCGGTTGTTACACCATTATAAATCTCTAGTAAACTGTAAAGCGGTCTCTAGTAATTTCTCCATCTCAATAGTGAATGACGATATAAAGTCGATTCATTCAATTCGGATATCTACCACAACACCAACTTTACAACACTTAGAGCAGGTTTCCGAGCTCGGGACTTAGCTAAGTTCTAGACTTTAACAGCTGGAGTCAGAAAATTGGCTTTCCGAAACGGGGCGTAGTCAAAGTCACGTTCAAATTTAATTTCGAAAAAGTATATAATTGAGCACAAAATGAAATAAATAGAAAATACTGTAAAGTTTCAGCAATTTTGAATTATTTAGGAATGTTTCAATTCGTCAAGGAAAACGGTTCCATTTATAGAAATGAGATAATGAAGATTTATTTTGCTGCAACTATTTACTGCGACTACGCCCCGTTTTGGAAAGCCAATTTTCTGACTCCAGCTGTTTAAAGTCTAGAACTTACCTAAATCTCGAGCTCGAAAACCGGCACTTAGAATGTTATAGACTCTCAATAATTAGTAATCTTTCTGATACTTCATTGATTCGAATTACTTTTTCAAGAAACATGAGTCCAACTACCCAATTCAAATTTCTCCAATTTGACATTTTCAACGGTCCCGTCAGTCTACAATCAGTCACCTTCCACTGTAACTGGTGTCTATTCAAGTTCATATTTTCCACATCGCTAGCCGATAGGCATATTTCACCTTCCCCCGAATACAGGCGATCAGCTATGATTGATGTATCAGTAGAATCTCAACGGAAGGCTGAATAAATCTGCTGTTGATAAGTTGCATTGTCGTGTAACGATATTTCAATTTTTCAAAACAAACGATCCGTTATGATTGATATATCTGTAGTACGAAATCACCACCAGTTTCATTTTTCCATCCACAAATCTCTTCCTGTAGAGGCCTTATAAACCGTTTGTTGGCGTGTTGGCATACAAGGGGAGAGAGTGAGAGAAAAGAGGTGGAGGAAGAGAGAGTGAGAGAGTGTGTGTTAGGTGGAGGAAAAGCGAAAGAGTGAGTGAGAGAGAGGTTGTCTTGACAGGGTGCTCTCATCCGGAGCTCGGAGTCTTGTCTGAAGTAAGCAGTTAAGTCCAATAAATCTTTTCATGTGACAGCCAATGGAAGAGCCTGTGGAATACGCTCTGCCGTCAATATCACCTGATATATTGATGGCTGTGGAACGAGGAGAAAGATGGGAAACGGGAGGGACTATGGGAGCGGAAGGAGTAGGGGAAAGAGAAGAGAGAGACAGGGAAAGAATGGGAGGGAAGAATAGAGTGAAAGGAGAAAGGGGTGGAGAATAGAGAGATGGAAGGGACAATGAGGGCGGAGGGAATAAGGGGAAAGAGGAAAGAGAGACAGGAAAAGAATGGGAGGGTAGGATAGAGTGAAAGGAGAAAGGGGTAGAGAAAAGAGAGATAAGGAGGAAATGGAAAGGAAAAGGGGAAAGAGGGAAGAGAGACAGGAAAAAAGGGGAGGGTAGGATAGAGCGAAAGGAGAAAGGGGTAGAGAAAAGAGAGATAGGGAGGAAATGTAAGGGACAATAAGGGTAGAAAGGAAAGAGAGACAGGAAAATAATGGGAGGAAAGAATAGAGCGAAAGGAGAAAGGGGTAGAGGAAAGAGAGATAGGGAGGAAATGGAAGGGACAATGAGGGCGGAGGGAGTAAGGGGAAAGAGAAAAGAGAGATAGACAGAAAATGGAAGGAATGAAGAATCGAAAAAGTAAGTGTTAAGAAAAAAGAGAGATATGGAGGAAATTGAAGGGACAATGAGGTTGGAGAGAGTAACGGGAAAGAGAAAAGAGAGATTTGAAGGAAATGGAAGTGACGAAGATAGCAAAAGGGGTAAGGGTGGAGAGAAAAGAAAGATAGGAAGTATATGGGAGGGACAGTGAGGATGAGAGATGAAGAGTTGGAAAAAGGAAGTAAGAGGAGGAAAAAAGAAGAGAAAAGGAATTAAGATATAATTGGGTAAGAGAGAAACAGGGAATACAGCAATGAGGGATGATATAATTGGGTAAGAGAGAAACAGGGAATACAGCAATGAGGGATGGAGTTGAAAGAGAATGTTAGAAAGTGTTGAGCGTAGGTATAGATTATTGGAAAAGGAGATATTCAGATCCAAATTGAATATTTTATTGAATGCGATATCAAACAGAGTGAGGAAGAGAGGTGATATGGAATAGAGGTAATAGGAAAGGAGAAGAGTAATGGAGTGTAGAAGATACGAAGGAAGAAGGAAGATCGATTTCTCTGCATTCTGATTAACAGAATAACATTCACATCAAAATAACAACCACAAAATTAGATATTGGAAAACAACACTAATGAAATATTCGCAATGTATCTCGATTACAATAATAATGTCTATTGAGCTGCGTTTACACCGGAATTAATAACTAAGGTTTTTAAAATTTATGCTAATAACAAAAGTTATCAACTCATGTTAATAACATTTTCTCTAATAACAAGGAATTTTCTGTTAAAACACGAGTTATTAACTTTAGTTGAGATAAATTTTTAACGATTCAGTCAATTTAATAACTTGTGTTATCAACTCTGGTGTAAACACAGCTTTATTCTCTTGAGTATGGTTTTTATTCGCTTTTTGTGTAGTTGAGAAGTTGATATTGTGGTAATTATTCATATTGAATGAAAAAGACTAAAAAATTGTCAAAAAACCACAAGTTATTTTAAAACCACTGTTTTAGTATCATTAAATCTGTGTTTTTTCGACAATTTCTTAGTCTTTTTCATTCAAGTTTTTTATTCGATTTCGAAGCTACGAAGTTACTGTCTAAGAAAACCATCCGCTGTGAAAAAATATCCTAACATTCTGACTAGACTTCCACTTCAAGTAGAGAGATGTATAATATAAAAAGCGAATGATAAAATACGAGTGACATTGAATTATAAAATGACATGACGAGGCATTAATGTGCATGTGAGTGCGTGTAAGGTTCATAAAATGTGTGGATATTAAATATTTTACACACGCTGAATAATGAATGATAAAGGAGTATGAGGAAAAAATATGAGGTGGAAATGGAAGGGGAAGAAACAGGAGAAGACGAAAAATAAAGAGAAGAGGAGTGGAGGATATAGATGAAAAATCTAGATGGAGGACAAAATAAAGGAGATGATGAATGGAATAGGAAACCAGACAAGATTAATAATATGAAAGTAAAAAGAAGAAATTAAGAAGCAAGAAATGGAGAATAAAGGGGAAGGATAGAAGAGGAAAAAAAGGTTGAGCAGAATGGTTCGGAAAAGGACAAGTATGGGAAGAGACCAAGTTGGAGAATTTCATAGAGAGCAGAAAAAGCGGCCTTGGAGAGAAGCAAATATATAATAGTTAACAACAATTTGCGTGAAAATTAGAACAGAAAATGATACATGACAGAGAGAAAATACAGGAGAATAGAGAAAACAGAATCAGAATAAATAGATACAGAATTGAAGAGAAGAGAGTAAGAAGTGATTATGGCTGGAAAGTGAAGAGAAATCAGAATTGATGCAAACAGTGGAAGGGATTAACGAAAAAGACTGAGACTGGATAAATAAATAGCATAAATACGAGAAGTAGGAGAAGGGGAAGAAGAAGAAGAAGAAGATGAAAAATTAATGGAAAAATAAGAAGAAAAGTGGGAAAGGAAGTAGGAGAAGAAGAAGATACAGGGTTATAATACGGTATGTGTAATTCCCTGGGGGTAAATTTAGTCATATCATCTTGCAGCCATGTCAAGTACAAGCCCAAACAGCTTGGCCTTTGAACCCCAACCCGCGACCCCCTCTATCCAACCAGCAGTCCATTTACTGCTTAAACTTCAGCCTTTAGCCGTTAAACAGCTTAATTTTGGTGTTACGGATTTGATTAGAATCTCTATAGCAAGAGGAATATACTATATCGTAAAAAGCAAAAATTAGTCTGCAAATTAATAAATCTAATATATATATTTTTAGTTGTGTTCTTTCTGGCTCTAAATTTTGAAAAATTACTCAAGAATTTTCCAATTAATGGTGATTTGAGTCTGATATTTTTGTTTTTTATTCTGTTTTCAACCGTAAAAATTTAAAAATCTTAGTTTTCGTTGTTTTTGAGTGAAAATTGACTAAATTTCAGTAAAGTGAATTCATAACCCTATTTTGGACTTTAAAAATGTTATCTAAATTTGGGAGAGAAATAGTGCAAGGAGTATCCTTAGTTTTTCTCTGCCAATCAGTGTTTCTTTGTAAGAAATATAAATAAATAAAAAATAAATGATTGTGTGTTGGTGGGACAGAGTGATAGGAATATTTACTAATCAGTGATTAAATAGGAGTATTAAGCAATTCCTGCTTCATTCACTCGACCTGATTTTAGGATCATTTCATCGATGTCAAACTTGATTTCATCAATTTCACTTCATCATTTTATAAAATGCATAGTATAGTAACTTTTATAAAATAGACGTTACATTTAAAATATCAGTGAGTAATGATTTCATTTTCTCCATCAACTTTTCTGGGTTGCTGGCTGTTTCTAAATTCTATACTCCCGAAAATAAGACGAGTCAAATGATGGGAAATCACCCTAAATTATTTTCGTTCATGGACGAGCAGTAGAATAGAATAATTTAGGTGATGCGCAAACGCGAAGTTTTTCATGTAAAAGAGTGAAAAGGCTGGAATCAGTTCTAAACGTTTCTACAAATGAATTTATAGGAGAGAGACATTTGTCAGGGAACAACAAACATTCATTTTTTCTCATTTCCATCGTAGCTTTTACTTCAATTTTTATTGTCATCTTTGCAGAAATCAACTGGAATGATTGGAGAACCATTCCATTAACACAAAGAGAATGATCGAGAAGCAACAATATTTCTATTCTTATAGCTTCTTCTGTGATTTTTATCCTCAACGTTGATACAACAAAATAAATTATTGAGAACCCTATTCCCTGAATACATCAGTGGGGACAATAGAGAACCAAGAGACAATTCATTAATTCGTACAGCTTCTACTGTTTCTGTTTCTCCAGCTTTGATCATAGAAAACAATTCCAAGTGAAATGTTTGATAATAATAAACAAGGGAGACATTGGAAAACCAACATTCTTCTTGAAAATATGAAGAAGACAATGAAAATCAGCAAACGATTTTTCCTCTCTCAGAGACGCTCATTAGAAAATACTTGTTGAGCATTCAGCCAGATAAATCAGAACGCTTTGCCGCACCGAAATCGCATTTACTGAGAAATCAACCCCAGCGTTACGTCATAATCTCACAACAAGGATCAGTTCTATTCTATTTGCAGCACAATGATGAGAAGGGGCAGATCATTAAGGTATAAAGCCAGCACACAATCGAGCGCTTTGAAGTTCCCAAATCCCATCTTAACAATGCCGGAAATTTCAGCAATAAATCGTTTGTTATCTGGCGCCCTGCTTCATTCACTCCGAGTGTTTGTTGTACTAAATAGAGTACAAAATGGGTGCCGCTAAATAGAGTACAACGACCGCAGTTAAATGAAGTACACCGACTATATAAACTATGTAATTTACTGAGGAGGTGTAGCTAAATAGGGGACAACCTACTTTGTTAGACAGAGGATATCATCCTGCTAAACAAAGTACAATCGATCTTGTTAAAGAGAGAACAAGCGTTTCACTAAACACAGTACAACGAGCGCTGTTAAACGGAGAACAACGACAGCTAAACGATGCAATTTATAGCGAGCTCCTTTCAAAGGGCATCTTTCTTCTCGCTGGCTCTTTGTCATCATTATATTTGAAAGCGTTGATCCTACAGAGTGAAAGGGTGATACGCCAGTGATTGATGGATAATGATACGACTGTTTACCCTTGTAGATGAGAGGGAAGATCGCTGATTATTGTAGACGACTGAGGACATTAGGATATTATGATCCTCATCATTGTTCACGATAATTTTTCGATTTATTGTTTTGGTTTTGAGTGTTGAGACAGGGACTTCTCATAGAAGAGCAATATGTATTATTAGATTCATGACGGGTATGAATGTTCCTGATGCAACTACGAGATTCTAACAAAGTTGGCATTGATTTTGATTGTACAGTTTATTGCATGAAGTGAAAAGCTTAAATTAATCATTATCGGTTTTGTTCATACTATGTGATTTTAACAGAGTAAGATTTGATTATGAGAGCACGATCTACGGCACGAAGAGGAAGTTTAGAAATAGGCATAAAGTAAGGAAATATCCTTATAAAGTAAGGATTATTTCTATTATCTATGATATAGGTGTTCTTATAGGTGTTCAAGAGATGTTATAATAACAAGAATAGATCGTAGCACTGAATTTTAATATGCATTTGCTACTCATCTATCGAGTGAACTATGCACAGAATTGAGTTTTTTTTCTGTTTAGCTCCCAAATTGTATTGTTTTCTGTTCACTGAATCATTATTATGGATACAGAACTGGTTTAACTTCAACGGATTTTGAACTTGATTGAAATGTAGGTTTTGGAACCAAAATGAGAGAAATCAAAAGTTGCAACTATTCACTATTGTGTTGAAAAATTTACTTTTAAACAGAAATCTTCAACACAATTGAAAAAATATTTGGCGATAGGGATCAAATCCTACTTTAAAGCACCTTTGACAATACTTTACATAGGTCTACATTCAGCGGCAGTACAGTATTTATAAATTTGAAATTGATCCGAAAACCCAAGAGTTAAAAATCAACCCTCAACGATAAAATGATTTGTTGGTAACAGGTGTACCAACACAGCCCAAAATTAATGTTCCATGTCCCTCATATTAGTGAGAGGTAACACTGCACTTTACGGCAGCAAGCTCAAAGACAGCATGTGTTTGCAAACATCAACTGCTGCATAGAATGAAAGAGCGGGATGGTGTAAAATGAAAAACAGAACCTAAACTACAGCGCATGCGTTTAAATGGGGAAAGGATAAAGAACATAACACGACAAAGCGTACCTCTATTAATCCCCTTCCTTTCCCTCTCGGGAAACCCGGAAAATGAGTGGAAACTGGACAAAAATCACCGCTCAACAGCGGAAAAGCTGCTTCGATCATGTGATTGCTTTTTCCTTTCGCTGCAGTGCCGCTTTCCTCTTTTTCATTCATTCGTATTCTACCGACTGCCGTCCTCCCCACACACATTTCCACAATAACCTCTCATTGAACGTGATGTCTGTATTTGAAGCACATCGTCAAAATTCAATGTTGAATGAAACATTCTGTTCATTCTTGTTCAGCTTATTGTTATTTGAGTAGCGTACATTTAAAAGCCAAGAGTAGAATTGAAGAGTAAAGTGAATTGATCGCTATTAGCTTTTGTATCATCCTGTTAATTGTTTATGATTGATTATCCTACAAATAGGTTATGATTTATCACAACAATTCTACTTTGAAAATGCCTGACTATTCAAAATCTTCTTGGATGAGACTGAAGAATTTGTTATAAACTCAAGGAAAAAACTGTATTTTACAAGTAATATGTGAGGAAAACTTTTCTGTTTTTCGAAGTAATTTTTTCACGTACAACGTTGAAGCAATTCAAAATTTTCTTGAAGGAGACTGAAGAATTTGTTGTGAACTCAAGGAAAAAACTGTATTTAACAAATAATTAAGAGAGGAAAACTTTTTAGTTTTTCGAAGCAATACTTTCCTTACCTATGGTAATAGGGCAAGGAAAGTACAAGAATAGATCGTAGCACTGAATAGTAATATTACTCAATATAATATAGTAACTCATCTATCGAGTGAACTATGCACAGATTGAGTTTTTTGCTGTTTAGCTCCCAAATCGTATTGTTTTCTGTTCACTGAATCATTATTATGGATACAGAACTGGTTAAACTACAACGGATTTTGAAATTGGATTAAAAGAAGGTTCTGAAACCAAAATGAGAGAAATCTCTCAAGTTGCAACTATTCACTATTGTGCTGTAAAATTTACTTTTAAACAGAAATCTTCAACACAATTGAAAAAATATTGGTGGTAGGGATCAAATCCTACTTTAAAGCACCTTTGACAATACTCTACATGTATACATCGACAGTACAGTATTTATAAATTTGAAATTGATCCGAAAACCCAAGAGTTAAAAATCAACCCTCAACGATAAAATGATTTGTTGGTAACAGGTGTACCAACACAGCCCACAATTAATGTTCCATGTCCCTCATATTAGTGAGAGGTAACACTGCACTTTACGGCAGCAAGTTCAAAGACAGCATGTGTTTGCAAACATCAACTGCTGCATAGAATGAAAGAGCGGGATGGTGTAAAATGAAAAACAGAACCTAAACTACAGCGCATGCGTTTAAATGGGGAAAGGATAAAGACCATAACACGACAAAGCGTACCTCTATTAATCCCCTTCCTTTCCCTCTCGGGAAACCCGGAAAATGAGTGGAAACTGGACAAAAATCACCGCTCAACAGCGGAAAGCTGCTTCGATCATGTGATTGCTTTTTCCTTTCGCTGCAGTGCCGCTTCCTCTTTTTCATTCATTCGTATTCTGCCGACTGCCGTCCTCCCCACACACATTTCCACAATAACCTCTCATTGAACGTGATGTCTGTATTTGAAGCACATCGTCAAAATTCAATGTTGAATGAAACATTCTGTTCATTCTGGTTCAGCTTATTGTTATTTGAGTAGCGTACATTTAAAAGCCAAGAGTAGTATTGAAGAGTAAAGTGAATTGATCGCTGTTAACTTTCATATCATCCTGCTAATTGGTTATGATTGGTTATCCTACATAGATTATGATTTATCACAACAATGCAACGTTAAAAATGCCTGACTATTCAAAATCTTCTTGGATCAGACTAAAGAATTTGTTGTGAACTCAAGGAAAAAAACTGTATTTTACATAAATGAGGAAAACTTTTCGGTTTTTCGAAGTATTTCTTTCACGTACAACGTTGAATTTTCAGAAAAAAATTTCTGGAAAATTTCGTTTTTTTAGATTTTTAACAAACTTTAGTGCCCATGCGCGACCGGAAGATGTCAACCGATTTTAATATTTTCTATTTCATTGTGTTCTTCTTCCAAAAGAGGCACTACTTTTGCGAGCTATTACAACCTCGAAAAAACTATTTTTTTTTGGCCCACCCTATTGAATATGCCTGGCAATTCAAAATGTTCTTGAATGAGTCTGAAGAATTTGTGAATTTGAGAAAAAACTGTATTTTATAATAAGAGAGGAAAACTTTTCAGTTTACTGTACAGTCCATGTACAAAATTTACATAAAAAATTCACGGGAAGAGAGTAGACAGGGATCTGTAAACTATGAATGTGTTGTGTGTAGAAAGTGTAGTGTTTGACAGTGATAGTTAAGTTTTCTTCAACTTTGTAACATATTAATGAATAATGAAGATTGTCTCAACATATTGTATGTTTTATAAAAATAAACGATGATTTGATTTGATTTGTATTCAATTGTTGTTCATATATTGTATTTTACAATAAATTTATTGCAAAGTATAATAGTTTTTCAAGAATATAATACGTTTCAAGACAACTACTCTCCTCTCTCCACAATTTTGAACAAGCAGCTCAAACAATGATGATTGATTGATATTGATATAAAACATTCCAAGATATGAAGAGATAAAATAGATGTTTCTTCCCGATTTTGATCTAAAATTATACTGTGGAAAAATATGGTCTTTGATCCTCATATACCTGATGTAACAGTTCCTATACTCTTTGAAGGTAGTAAGCAAAAAGAGTGTTCATAGAGAGTTTTTGTAGAAAGATTTCACCTCTTCAATATTCAAGAGTACTAAGCAATCAAGAGAGCTCATAGAGAGTCTTTGTAGAAAGAGAGAATTAATTGATTTTATCCGTTTTTTGAACTATTTTTAACGACACTACTGTCTAATTTCTTTGAATATTAGTTATTGAAAAAGTGTTGAGAATGGATTTAAAAATCCAAAAGCGCTCCACAGTGAGTACTAGTTTTAATAACTAATATTTAAAGAAATTAGACTGTAGTGTCGTTAAAGATATAGCTCAAGAAACGGATTATTACTTGCAGTGTTCGTCATGGATAGAAAAATAGATGAGAATTAATTTTACTCTCTAATATTCGAAGCTATAGAGTTGAAAGAGAGTTTTTGTAGGAAGCGAGAATTATTTCACCTCTCTAATACACTAACTTGTCCAATAAAAATCTACTGAGTCACCAATTTGGTGGAAAAGCCAACTGCAAGTTGGAAAAGTCTACTTTGGCGCCTTGCAACTCGACGTGTCCCTCTTCATTAAGAGGTAAACGACTCAGGGCGTTATAGCACTTTCCGGGTTGCTCTTACCCAATTAGGCTTGTCACCGACTTGGCGAAATCTTGAACGATCTGTACTAAGACTTAACCTAACTCCAGAATTTGGAACGTTACAAAAATTCTCGTGAAAGACAAATAAAAATATCATGCGTTGTTCGTAATTTCCGTCTTCTCAACCAATAGTACATAATAGATTATTCAGATAATTAGAGTATTAGAATATTAAATAATAAATTGGAGTATTTACGATTTTTGAGATAGTCGAGTTATTTGCTATTTAAATCAGCTACTATATTTTTGTAATGTAGGCCTACTTTAGCATTGACTTAGAAAATACAGTTCATCTCGTTAACACAATAGAGAGTTAAGTGTAAGAGAGGGCCGACTGGGTCCTAACTTCGCTCTCTTAGAAAAAAATGCAGTTATTCTATCTATTCAATTCAATATCGCGAATCACCCCTACCAAGTGTGGCAAGTTCAAGAAGTTTTATCAATATACTCGTACAAAGAAAATGACTGAAACATTTATTTCAATTGGTTTTATTGTGGTCAAAATAGTTAAATTATTATTTTGAAGAAAAATATTTGTTGTTTAGTTGGGTATCAAGGCTGTAGTATCAGTGCTCCGCCCACTATGAGCGTGTATTTTCTCGGCCAATGGCAGAACTACACTGATCGATCAACTACCAATCATGAGGTTCTATCTAGTCAACCATTCAATATTCTTCCATGGATCTAAAAAGGTACACTCTTTGTATTTCATTTGTAAGGACAAAGTTATGCTATACCATTACACCTATACACCTATTCCAGAATCTACTAGTCTGAAGAAAGATAGAATTTATTTCCAAATACCAACCCCACGCAGAATGCGATATATGTAAACACAGTATGCACACGTTAAATAGATTTTATAATCAAGTTAGAGATAGAAATTATTAGAGTTACAGATTCTTTCTACAAGTTAGAGATAGAAAAAAATGAGGGATGGTCTATGAAACCATAAAGGTAGGCCTACATTCATAGCTTATCAATATAACTTAGATCAATAGTTGATTTTCCAAGTAGTTTATTAAATTCCTGTATTGATTTATGTCCATTACGATAAGAAACGAGGGTACCGTGAGGATTATAATAGCTCCATGAATATACAATCTTTCAGACTCTCAAATAACCAAAAGTCCAAAATAACCAAAAAATTTACAGTGAAATTCACTCTCAACTAGTAAGTAGTACTTACTAATGATTCTATAGAAAAAACTATTAACTTATATAAAAATACTTTTTCCTCCACCTACTGTCTAAAGTACTTACTTTACTCCCTGAAACCTAATACTAAAGTGTCACTTTTTCGCTCTCGGTAGTAAAAAACAGAAAAACTCCCTAGGGAGTAAAAGTGACTCAATTAAATAACATGGGGAGCATCTCTATTTTGAAACTTACATTGTAATAGGTTAGAAGGTCTAAGCTCAGATGAGAAAGCATAATAGAGGGTCTGTCATTGAGTCAACTGAATTCAATACCAAACCCGAAATTTGATTAACTCATGAAATATATGTTTGTATGATAATTATTATATTCTTAATATTAGTAGACGATAAAAATTTATACAATTTTAAAATATTTTATTCTATTCAAAATACCAGCCAACAAATATTTTTGATCTGCAATTCAAATCTGAACCGCGTGATCTGGAGTCAGCCATTTTTGGTAGCTGCTCAGCTGATATAATTGTTACAACTTTTGCCGATAGATAGCGCAATCTGCAGTGCCAATCAGACGACCGGTTTTCAGGTTTTAGATTTAGGTTATGTTGGTAGGAATCATTGTCACCAATACGTAAGTTATTAGAATGATTTTATTCGCAGTTTCTATAAAAAAATGTAGATGGAGGAAAAATGTTGTGTACATCACGAACGAAAAATACTTTTTCTCCCTCAGGAAAATTGTTGCCCTCGGCTTCGCCTCGGGCTTCAAACTTTTTCCCACAGGGAGAAAAAGTCGTACTTTTCACTCTAGATATACAAATAACTATTACAAAGCTATTCACAGTCACTGTAGAAGTTCTACTGTAACAAATTATAATATGCAAATTTCACCAAAATAAAGGTTTTAGAGTTGGCTCTAAAATCATAGGTTTAAACATGTCACTGTTCTAAACTTCTTTCAAGAATCCACATGAAAATTCCTTACAGCTAGTATTCCACCTATTTTTTTCAACGTGGTAATTAGACCATAATATCCTTTTTGATTGTTACCAGTGCCTCATAAATCACAATATCACCACACAATAACACTCCCAATACTACAACTTCCAAAGTTTCAAAGTTGAGCCAATACCCAATACCGTCTCTCAAGTTTGTCAGCCTTATTAATTATCGTCGCATGCAAATTGCTTCTTGCTTCATCCCTCTGCACTCGAGCAGCAAGACACTAGACTTGTCACATGTAGCTTCGTTCCCTTTTCGGTCCGCAGGGCGAGGTGAAGTCAAGCCGCTGTCGCAAAATATTTCAGTTGACAAGCAGCAGACAGCGTGAGCATGTTCGTTATTAGTGATGGTCGGGTCGTTGACGGTTTACCATCAACTGGTTTTCAATGGAAGTTAACTGGGTAATGAAGTTGTTGAAACTTCAACTTGTTAATGAAGAGTGTGTATGCGTCTCTGTCATTCTATAGTACATAATAGATGCTGATTCACACATATCAGTATCAGTGTCCGGTACAGTTGAAATATTATTCCCATGAATTGAAATGTTCAATACTTCTTCCATTGAGTGCACGGACGACATATACCGTGTCCTACGAAAAGGTTTTCACGTTTAATTTCATATTACGTGCCCATCCATGCACCGAACTATTTTAAATTTCACACAGTTCACAAAATAGGTTCTAAAATATTATTCTGGGGAAATTTCAGCTCCCCCAGCCTTCGTAGAAACAAAAAGGCGGCATATTGAAAATTTGCTATTATGTTTTTAAAGTATCGTTCAATTGATTGCCTTTGCTTATGAGAGGAAACACTTGAAACATTGAAAAACAAGTTAACGTTGATAAACCAGTTGGAAAACTAGTTAGTTGAAATAACGGCCATTTCTAATGTCGTTCCCGCCATCACATCCGTATTATTGCGTTATACGACGTCGCAAAATCGAATTAGACGTGTATATACGTGTCCATATACTTCATTACTATATACTATATGGTCTGAATACATTACAGTTATATATTTCCACAGAATATAAGCCGCAAACTGTACTTGCAGCTTATAGGCCATATAGGAATGCATAGGTATATCAAGTTTGATAATTTCCATCTCCGGCTATTCTTGAGTGGGTTAGAAGAGATCCTTTTATTTTTATTCACTGAGATATTGCATTTCTTCAAATGCAAATGCATTTTTAATCATTTTACAGCATTTAATTTGGATTTTCGTTTAATAATAATAGAATATTTCTATTTACTTGATGAGTTTAAATGCTAGATAATATTATTTTTTGTCAACTATGACCAATTCAACGGGGCGATGAGAGAAGAGGGGGCAAAATCCAAATGATAAGAGTCTGCGTTAAAAGGACTTTGAATACTATCACAACAAAATTATATATTACTATCACAAATAAATTAATTATTATCACAATAGTAAAATTGCCAATAATCAATCTTAGTGAACTTGGAGATTACTGTCAGATTATCAGTGATTCAACATCATAATCAACCTCTATGAGTTTATGCTCTGAGAGTTTAAACTCTCAGAAATAGATAATCATATAACAACCGGAACTAGATTATCAGATGCTTTAGTTGTGTCAATTTTGAATAGTTTCATTCACATCGTCAATCCGTAGCTAGGCATGCAGAATACAATCTGGAATCTATTCTAGATTCTAGGAATCAATCTAGATTCAAGGAATCTAAAATGTCTTTTAGATTCCTTTGTCCTCGGTATTGACATTGATGTAAGCATGATATAAGCTCCAAACATACGATAATGTTCTATTACATATCATGTATGATACAATATTATAGGTTCTATAAATCTTCGTATAAATTTTGGTTATGTGCACTTGCATTGTAAATAAGTAACGGACCATATGAAACTGCACTACACAAGTTTGTATATAATACTAGCCGTCAGGCTCGCTTCGCTCGCCATATCCGTCTAGCAAGGGGGCTCCGCCCCCTGGACCCCCGACTGGATCGTCCAAGAATGAGATCAGCAGGCTTGCTTCGCTCGCCTGCATTTTTCATTTGGGCATTTATATCATAATGTTAGGACAATCCAGTCGGGGGTCCAGAGTAAACGGCTGGCTAAACGGATATGGCGAGCGAAGCGAGCCTGACCGCTAGTAATATGATTTTCCCAGGATTGAAGTAGCAGTGCTCAATCAATTTTTCAGCGATAAATGCATTTAAATCTTCAACTTGGTGTGCCAACCTAACAAAGTCAACTCAACTTAATGCCAACCTGACAAAATTATTAATTTAGTTGCCAGTTAACAACTGTTTCGAAAAGGTACTCTATCTAGATTATAGTTCTATAGTAACATATGATATGGAAATTTCAATTGTAATTAAGAGATTGGGAGAAGAAGAATATACATGCTAAAAGACGAACTTTAAACCCTTAAAAACAACCCTTAGAGTTAAAATATTGTCAAAAGATTTCTTAGTGCGTCTCTAAAGGGCCAACTTAACATATCTATCAAATTTGAACGTTTTTGGTCCGGTAGATTTTTAGTTCTGCGAGTGAGTGAGTGAGTGAGTGAGTCAGTCAGTCAGTCAGTCAGTCAGTCAGTCAGTCAGTGAGTGAGTGCCATTTCGCTTTTATATATATAGATGAAGGGTTGATGAATAGAATATATACAACTCCACATTGTATACATCTATTATACTTTGCATGTTACATGCGAGTCGTAAACTGAACTTTGTTGTTGCCAGCCAATGCTAACTAGATCGTACAAGCAAGTTGCCTGCTAAAGTAGTTAGTCGTGTGTGTCGGCTAATATTCCACTAGACTGGAAATTTATCATTGTTGTGGCACCCAACCACGTCTGAAGTCGAAAGTTTTGGATGTAAGTTCGAAAACCTGTTGTTTCGTGGTTGGAAGGCAGCGAATAAAACATACCTGGTAACTTATATAGTGATGTTATATGGTGAAATGTAATACCTTAATAGTAATATTGAGTTAATAGTTTGGAGTAGGATATGACTAATTCATTCATGACGTTTCAGAGATCCTATTCATGTTTGAATTGAACATTAGTAACTTATCTGCAATATCAAGTTTATAGTAATTTGAAGTCAGACATGACGATTTAATTATAAAGTTTCAGAGATCCTAGTGTTCCTTGACAAACAACATGTTTCCAACCCAATAACTTCCTTCCAATTTTATGCAGCCTATAAGAACATAACGTAGAGGAAACTTACTACAGTTCATCTAGAAACATGAATAATTACTCTTGCATACTGATTTGCAGTCAATAACCCAATCAATGAAGCTGGATTCCCACACATGGGAATACAATTCCCATAGGTCTAATGGGATTATTCATACTCGTTCGGCTGGACTGAATGGAAATTATAGTAGTTCTAATAGTCCAATTAGAGCTTATATTTCCACTGTTGTGAGGGAATTCAGCTGAAATACTTTCAAAAGGCTGAGGCCATGGAATAAACAATTCTGTAAAAGTTTTATAGTATTGTATAAGTTTTATAGGTATTATAAAATATACTAGACTATAGGCAGTGGCGCATACGGGGGGTGGGGGATATGGGGATGTATCTCCCCCCGAAATGGAACCTGGATTTTTTTTTGTGGCTGGATCATCCACAAAAATTAGCATCTAATGCTATATTTTCGTTATATTGTACTATTTAAGTCGAGAAATATAATATAAGGGATCAGAGAATAACACTATGCAATAGCAATAATAATAATAATGAGCTATTTTCTTATAGACAGTGAGTGGTCTAGTGCATAGAAAAAGTGAGCAAGTGATAGAGAAACTATGGATAGCACTTCAAAGTTAGTTCACTTTTTACCAATCTATTATTATAAAGAAATTCAATATAGTTTATATTGCTCTAGTTGGTTATAGTCTATTCAGTTCCATACATATCCTTAAGCAAAGGTCCAGCAGTTTCTTCTAGAGAGAACCCCGAATATTTCACAGTTATGATGAACGGGCGTAGTTTCTACCGTTGTCAGGAGGGACACATCCCCCTTATAGTGGAGTAAAACATTTTTATCCCCCACCCCAAAAAACCAATGTTAATTTGAACACTCAAGTAAAAATCATGTGAATTTGAAAATAATGGTTAATCAAGTTTATTTATTTATTTATACGTGGATACAATAACAAATCATATAAATATGATTGGTAAGAAACAACAGGTTTGGCCCAAAACTATTCCATTCCCAAATTTTGATTACATGTCCAAAAAATAGGTTATGTTTCTTCTGTAAGAAGTTCAAGTACAAAAATAAATATGAGATGCAAATTTTAAATTTAGAAAAATTAAAACACCAAATTATAGTTAAATATTACACTTAATTATCACTGCACATTGTATTAATTAAGTTATTTTATGGATTTTGAAGTCAAAAATACACACAAATCTAAAATACATTCAAATACAAAGTTAAAACTAAACCAATAAAGTCGGTTGAAATAGTGCTTTATTGGAGCCATAATTTAAGCATTCTAGCTTGTTATCTAATAATGAGTGAGCCTTCTACAAAATCACTTTTTGTTAACAATTAAATGACTAATAAAATTCTGCCCCATTCCATTCTATTTTATATTCAATAAAAACCCATAGGCCTATGACATTTTCAAGGGAAAATCGAAAAAATAAGTGGTCTAATGATCATCAAAAAAACTTGAATGGAATGTTTGTTTTCAAGTGGAAATTGCGTAAAATCGCACCAAATGAAAGGTATATTTTCAAAATTTTCCGGGGGGAGGATTACCCGAACCCTCCTTCGGTGGGGGGTATTCCATACCCCCCACACACCCCGGTGTCTCCCACAAAGTTTAGGTGCTTTCTACTCCAATGTTATGATCCCCCCGATTTTTTTTTCTGGATACGCCACTGACTATAGGTAACCTATTATATAGGGGATCTCTACTCAGGCCTTCTATATTATAAGCTCAGGTACAGGGTATATATAACATATGGGGTATGTTACCCTGTATAACATACAGGGTATATATAACAGGGTATAATATATAACATATGGAAACTTTTAAAGCTCTCAAAATGGTCCACCACTACAATGTACATTATATTTCAATCTCAGATACACTATAACATACATGTAAGGATGTAATAAAACAAAATAAAACTTGTAGCACCCTTTATTTATTAAAAAACTTAAAATAGTTGAACTATTTAAATGTTACTTTTAAAGTTCAACTATTTTAAGTTTTTTAATAAATAAAGGGTGCTACAAGTTTTATTTTGTTTTATTAATTTAAAAGCAGCCCATTTCAATAAGTGTTTTATGTAAGGATGTATACATTAGAACATAGATACCGATATATTTGAAACTTGTGTTTGTTTGATGGCTGGTCAAACAACCAAAGTTTGAAGCTTTCAAAATGGCCCAACCCTTTTCCCTTTAGTATCAAATATCCATTTTCGGGGAACTACGTTGTTCAAACTTGGCTTTCAATTGGTAGCTTATCGATTACAATACGGTCGCAAGTACCCTTTTGGCATTTGATTACATAGCCTTCCTACGCATATCCCTATAATTAAAATTGATCCCGCGAAGAATAGCTTTCAAACTCAATGATAATTAGGATTGCAGCATGATTTTCTCCTAAATTGGACACTGATTCAAACAGTGGAAAACGCAAACTCAATGCTGATTGAAATTGCTATCTGGTTTCCTCTCCCTGATTTATTCTGGGAAGAATACCCCTCAAATTTCATGATAATTAAAATTGTAGCCTGATTTACTTCAGGCAAACACTTCTGGCCGAAATATGTGCGCGCTACTTGTTAATCACATGTGAGCCTGGAGGCTTAGCGCGGCAAAAACGTTTTGAATTAATTAACGCCGGCTAATTGAAGTGAATGAATAATTCCCGTATAAAATGGCGGCGAAACTTTCGTGTTGATGCATAGTAATCAGGGCTGACACGCCGACAGAGAGAGTGCGAGTTTGCTAAGATGGAAGTGTGAAAAATGGAGTGACTGGTTGATTGACTTTTGGGTGGTGATATTCATTCAAATTTGCATAGCTTGAGTAATGAATGAAAATGATTTTCAGCAACTTTCTGACTTTGGACGTTTTGCAACTTCGATATCTGTTCTTTGGTCGAGAGACATGAAAGACATAATCATTTTGTAACACTATTATTTGGTAATAATTGGGAATGGCAAACGCAATGGGGATTACGCAAATGATGGGGATTGGCCAATGATTGCACAATTATTACGCAAATATGATAATAATTACGCAAATAATGGGGATTGGCTTATTGAGACCTTTGGAAGAAGGATAGACCAATTTATGAATCCTGTCTCGGTCGATATTTTTCAGATCTGAAACTATGTACTGTATTCGAGTTGAATAAAATAATTTATACCTTAGTATCTATGGTCATCTAACCAATGTTCTTTGGTTATGTTTAACCGATCTGTTGCATTATCGTTTCGATAATCTTTGGTTATCCGCATCAAAATACATCATGTAAATGTGGCTTACGTTACTAACCACAGCCATCTTGTCATGACTGCGAGCTACACAGTTCGATCATTTCTGACAGATTTGATATTGAAATATTTCAAAAGATTTTCACGTTTCGAGCTTAATGTGATGTGATGTGGCAGTGACGATATTCAGATCCGATGTAAGTTATTCATTGTTGGATGAATGAAAGAATGCTAGGGCTACAACCAAATTTTTACATCGGATCTGACTCACTTCCCCCATGTACACAGTAGATTTTCTAGATGAATATTGCCACTGCCACATCACATCACATTAAGCTCGAAACTTGGAAATCTTTTGAAATATTTCAATATAAAATCTGTCAGAAGTGATCGAATTAAAACTAACAGCTATTTTTTGTTTTATAATGCGACGATTGCAGCAATTCTCATTGCAGCAATGGAATTGTTTGGCAATCGTCGCATTAAAACAAAAAATCACAAAAAATAGCTGTTAGTTTTAATTCCATCAGATAATCTATATAAAATTTGGCAATCAAATAGTGGAATGGACTGTAGTGGATCGAATAGAATAAATGTTTATTTCATTATACAATTATCAAATACAATAGTTACACTTTTTATCAATTAAATATCAGGTATTGTAACAGGTAAAATGACAATAGAAAGTACCATACAATAATTACAATTATAATTACTTTTATTATGGCAATACAAGGATGGAAGTCTCTATAAACAGTATATCACAAAAAAAATAGTTACTTCATTGCACGTTTGTTGACTATACTACAATTATTCAACAAAACTTTCAACAATAAGCAAAATTCTAGCATTAAAATTAAGAGTAATCATTATAATTTAAAAATAAATGAATCATTTCAGGCACAATACTATTATCATCAGCCGCTGTATCAAATAGAGTTTCAGGTGTGAAATTCTATAACCACCTACCTGAGAGAGTTCGGTCCTTGCCAAGTAGCTTATTTGCCAGCATGGTCAAAAAATGGGTCTTGGATACCCCTCTTTATAAAATTAGTGAGTTTTTTGAAATGAGTGGCTGTGAGGGTTACATTGTTGAACATAGTGGGGAGTGACTTCTGAGATGTAATTTGCTGTTCTATGGGATGTACTTTACTTGTTTGTTGATGCTATTTGATAGCTAATACTTTATTACTTTGTAACATTCATTAAATTAAACAAAAAATATTATGATATTATATTGTCAATAGAAGTGGACATGTTATATTTCTTATTATATTAATTATTAATATACGTTGGACATAGTGAAAATAGTCATCACAGAAAGACAATTGGACACTGGACTTTTTAAAAGCTGACATTGTATTCTGAGATTGTATATTGTATTTTATTTATAATGAATGTTGTATGTGACCTGGCTTATGTACAGATGTACTTTGGCTTAAATAAAATCATTGAATCATTGAATCAAATTACAAGAAAAAAGGCAAACAATATTGATGAAATAAAATACTGACTTGCAAAGAGTTTAAAAGATCACTTGAGGGTAAGCAGGAGATAGTGGGATTTACTCTGACAACAGCTATTGTAACAGGTATTTTACAAATTGGAGGAGTGGGATGATTTGGATTATTTGTCATTATTTAATCTATTGACAGCGATCCAAATTTATTATATGAAGGAATATTACAACAGACATTCTACTCCCACCAGCAATATTTGAAAATTATCTTCTTCTCACTTCATTAACTAAGTAATGACCACTCAACATTTATGACGGCAGTGTTGTTGTGGGAGTGAAAATGGGTTCGCTTATTTGTGAATTGGACGAATAGCAAGAGGTCGTTATGCTGATCTGTCGTCTGGGTTGTTAACCCATAACGGGCTGATGTGGGAGTGAAGGAGAGAGTATGATAGGGGAGTAGGAAGAGTGAGGGCTAGAAGGGATGTACAGAATTTCTCTCAGGGGAACGGAGCGCCTGATTTTGGCTTATTGCTACCGAAGACCTCCCCGAACTCAGACCGTAATAATCTGGCCATTACAAAAACTGATTAATGGCTGCGTTGCTCTCAATAAACAAAACGCAATAGTTTGTTGCATGTGGAATGTGTTCTACTCTGGTATTTCTTGGATGGTGAATCGTGTATTGGAGAGAGCAGAGAAAACTCTCCTCAAAATTTAGTGAAACTCGTTGCTCTGTTGGTTTGGTAGTAGAATAGACAAATATCCTTTGTAGAAATCATGATTATTCTTCAGTTAAAGTGTGTGTAATCAAATAGAAAAACAGAATTGGAGACTAAATTCAAACTAACAAGAGTCAGTTTATACAATGTACGAAATACGAGTCTAGTCTGAATCCATAACACCGATTCCCTTGTTCAAATTCAATAGCTTAATACCTTTGAAAGTCTTATAACAATTTGGTAAAAAGACACAAAAAGGAAGCAAGAGATCTGCATGAATAAAGTGAAACAGTAAGTTCCCGTAAAAGTTTAAAGTGAAACATAAGATCTGCACGAATACCAGTCAACAAATTCTTAATCAACTCGAATTGTACTTATCAAATTGTAGCAAGCAATGGAAAAATATCATGATCACTGCTGATTTGATAACTGACAACGGAAACTACCAATAACTTGTGAATGAACAATTCCGAAAATCGACTCTAAGCCCTATCATCTCAAAATTCTGCTGAAATTACCAAATTGCAGGGCAGTTCCAATACTTTCATTATTCCATGTGCTCATTCAAGTAAAAGTCTTGTTCGTGATGGGATTTATCATGATGAGAGCCTAGAAGACAGTGGAAACACTCATATTTTACCATTAAAATGAATTTTCAATTTTTCTATTTTTTTCAAGCATACTTCACATTCTTTCAAGTATTATGATAATTCCCATTCTTGCAAGTATGTATTATAATAAGCAAATGAATACGATGAATGCTTATAATTATCTATCATATGAACACTATTTTACCATGGAAATCAACTTTCAATAGTCTATTCTAATTCCACTTTAATTCATGAGTAGAAATAGGGAAAACTAGATATTTCGATGTGAATATTATGTTGATCTCACAAAAAAATTGAAAAATATCCTGAAATTTCCTACCTAAAAAAATCCGCTTTTTCAGATATTAGAACTGAAAAAAAGTGAAGTTCAATGTCAACTTTAGCCCGTGAGTGAGTCAATCTAAAAGCGTTCATTATACACTTTCTAAAGGGATCACAACGTGCTTTCTGAACCAGCCAGGCCTGAGACTTGAGGGGCCATTAAAACTTTAAAAATTCATTGCAAATCAGCTCGATCCTTTGCTGCGTCGGCTGCATCCTTTTCTCTCTCCTGTAGGAGACAATTTCTCCAATTAAGTTGCCAACTTTGATTCCTCTCTCTCACTTTATTTCGTTCCTTTTTTGAACTTTTTCTGTTGGGTTTTGTTCATAACCACCAGACTTCGGTACTGTCCTATCCACGAGGCAAATCTAGATCTTCTCATTAGTTGCACGTGTCAAACTAACTTTAATCCGATTGGAGGATGATCCGAATTGATCAAGTTCCATGTAAATTAAATTCAGTAAAACTTCGAAGGTATGAACCTTTCTAATTCGTGATTCGATTATAATCGTATTGAAAGCAAAGTTTCGTGACTTCACTATCACTAAATATAATGCTCATAATTTCTGGTTTTACTCTATCAGTTAAATTCAGTAAAACTTCGAATGTATGAGCTTCTCTAATTCGTGATTCGATTGAAATCGTATTGAAAGCAAAGTTTAGTGATTTCACTATCACTAATATAATGGTCATCATTTCTGGCTTTACTCTATCGATTTCAAAAAAAAAGCTTCTAATTTTCAAAATGTGTTCAATTTTTCAATTCCTTCCAAAAACGAAGGATTAGATTAGATTAGATCACAGTTCTTTATTTATGCATGTTACAATAGGATGAGAGGGGAAAAATAAAAATGATTTAGTGAGGAGGAGAGAGTGGATAGGAAAGAGCAGAATGATGAAAGGAATATAAAAGTGGGAAGAGGAGTGAAAGAAGTGAACAAAAAAAGAAGGAAGGATAATAATTTGAGGAGATATTCCCACTACATAATATTACAATACTAGTCTATGTATATTTTACTTTGTTGAAGTTCATATTGGTTTATCTGAGCCTTGAATGTACTCAATTTCTTTCCGTACCGTTCGAAAGAAGGAGGGAAGAGGAGGATAAGGAGGTGGAGGAGGAGGATAAGAATGAGTAGGAGGAGGAGGAGGATAAGAATGAGTAGGAGGAGGAGGAGGATAAGGAGGAGGAACAAGAGGAAGAGGATAAGGAGGTGGAGGAGGAGGTAGAGGTGAAGGAGGAGAAGAAAGAAAAAATGAGACGCGCAAGGGAAGAGAGTGAGGAGGAAGAAGAGGTATGAGAATAGAAAGATGAAATTAGAAAAGTGAAGAAGATAAAAAAACAATTAAGGAGAATGGGATAAACAGCAAGTATAAGGAGGGAGAGGAGAATGAAAAAAGATAAAATGAAAACAAGAGATCAAAGGGATGAAGGAAAGACGAGAGGAAAAAACAAGAAGGTTGTGTGAAAATCAGGAATCGTTGGACTACTACCGTGCTCTAACATAGAATCCAGCAACCTATGGATGTGGGCCCTGTGTAAACAAACAGCCGTGAAACAAATGGCTGTCCTAAACCTTTTTCAGCTAAAAACAGGGGCGCCCGTACCCTTTTAACCCCCCTCCTCAGGGTGATCTAACCCCTTTCAGCCTCCATTACGACCTCAAAATTAGGTCAAGGTCGTTAAAAGTCACATCAAAACTCGGCTACCGATTACAACCAATCCGATAATTATTGGTATAAATTTTTGGAATTCGGGTCACCAAACAATCGTCAATCGCAGTTGACAAACAATCGTCGATTGTCGTTGACAAACAACAGTTGATTGTAGTTGACCGCCATCAAAACTTGATCCGACGATCAGAATTTGATGTTCCAGTAAACAGAATAATAAAGTGAGTGGCGGTTGATTTCAAGGGATAAAAGCGATTGATCACGTTTTGAATATTTATGAGCCGAAGTTTTAGAATCAGTTTGATGATCGTTCATAATCCATTTGGATAATAATCCAACCCCGATGAAAGATTTTAGTGTCATCTCAAATTTGAATTTAGAACATGGCAGTAAAAGTTCAAGAACTGGGGAATATATTGATTAGACAAGACAATTATATAGAAGATGTATTTTTTCTTTGATAAATAAAATATAAATTTCGATACCCTTTTAATTATTTTATAGGCTACTTGATAATAGACTATATAATAAGATTTTAGTGAAACTTCAAACATGCATTATGGATTGGGTTGTAAAAACTTGAAAACTAAGGAATATAAAGTGTAAAATTGACCTAATATAACTGGATGAGTGACAATTTATAATCTAACTTAGTAACTCGAAATTCCGCCAGTAGACGGCAGCACATGTTGGGTCATATTTTCAACTCCGCCCACTCTCTCTCCTGATTGGTTGAAAGTTTGTATTCTACTGTACAAAGTTCTAAAGTGTGCTGATAGGTAGCAGCATTTTCTGGACGATGAAATCAAATGGGAGGGTCCTCGATTGACTCGGGTTAGGAAATTTACATTTGAGAAAAGTAGAAAAATCTTGCACTTGACATTATCATACTCATTGAAAAGTAGGGAATGTGATTTAACGGCTCATGAGTTGAAATCGATACACATTATAGTTTTTATGCGAATATAAAATTGATTTTTACCACATTCATAATAATTCTGATATTTTTCAAAATTTCAATGCAAATTAGAGATTTTTATACTTCTTTCTCTCGTGAATCGAGAAGCAATCAGTGTTCAAGTATTCAGAAAAATAATTAATAAATAAAGGTTTAGTATCCGATAGAAATTAATTAAGGTTCAATATCCGATCAAAATAGAGGAAGGTTCAGTATCCGATATAAATAAATAAAAGGTTCACTATCCGATGAATATAAATAGATGTTTAGTATCCGAAAAAAATGATTATTTGAACTTCCATAAGAAATCAGCGCCCCCACATTATTCCAGGATCATTGAAAAACAAAATTCATCATTTTTGTTTGTGATTCTTCTAATCTCCAACTTCAACTCAAATCCTATTGTCATAACTTATGGTTCATGACAGAATGAGTGAATTAATGTCCAGTTAATATTCAGAAATTTTATGGAACAAGAGCTTCACACTATGTTAGTGGACAGAGTGCTGCTTGTAAATTATGAAATCTCCAACCCCTTTTCACAGTAATTCCTAAATGCAGTATGTATGACCTACAATGAAATTGCCTCACAAAGGAAACATAAACAAGTAATTCAGTGACCAGATTGAATTCCACCACGCTCCAAATAACGATTTAAATTTCTAGGAAATGAACTTCATAAATAATCATAATTAATCGAGGACATAGTGTTCCAGGAAATTTGTATGTTGCTCAAAATTCAATTATCGGAGTCAAACATTTTGAGGAAGATCCAATACTAATTAGCCTACCCAGCAGAATTTTCAAGCGTCAGATATAAGTTCCAGAATATTCTAATACAATTAGCCTACTCACCAGAATTTCCAAGCTTTAGATAATATGTTACCTTGCTATGTTACCTATATGTAATATATATTATACGTTACCTATATGTTACCTGTGAATAATAATATATTATTCACAAAATAATATTCCAGAAGGCTTTTCCATGGTACACAAAATTATTGAGCTTCAAAAATAGACGGACTTCACAATACCTGTCTTTCCAAGAAAAAGTCTAATTAATTACAACACAGACTACCTCACAAATCTGAATTAATTGGAAACGCACGAGAGCTCAAAAAGTTCACAGTCTATTTTTAGTACAGCATTAGCGACTTTCCAGTATGTCTGGCAATTTACTCTGGATTGTATTGGGTGAATACGCACACGCTTCTGTGGAAACCTATGAGGAAAACTGTAGTTTAGATTTGTATTATATGGGAAGTTTGGAATGTTTTGAATATTGAATAGACTGGGATTGAAACAGTTCTGTTTTCCGCTAGAGTAAAAAGGGAAGAATCAATTCATTTCATTGCGGATGATATTGCATTCTCTATAATATGGGCTTCAGGAATAAAGTTGAATGAAATGTTGTTTGCTTTGAGGATAGAGGAGCATATAACATTCGAACAGTCCTTTTTGACTATGTTATCATGTTAACTCCATTATCAAATAATGATGTATTGAACTACTAATAAATTTATGAGGATTTCGATACAGTATACATTTCATATATGCATATTTGCTATGGGGAAGTTGCCATACTGTCTTCTATCGAATATTTTTGCAACAAAAGCTACAATAATATTGTATTATAGAATGATTATATTGTATTGTTTAGGATTTGAAGATAGTAAATCAAAATAAGGTGAATAATCTTCTGACGGTTCAGCCAATTTATATATCATACAGAAATTGATAACTCTTAAGCCCATATCGATTTTTGTTCGTACGGTATCCTTATTAAACACTCTAACCGAAACATGGTCCGAACTGACCTAAACCGAAACATCCGGTCTCACAGACCGGGTCTTGTTATATTTGATATATTTTCTACTAAATATGAATTTAAATATTTTTCATTGGTAAATTTCAATAATAGTAAAGTATAATATCGATTTCAGTTGCAAATTAAGTGATGGAAGAATAGAAAAAAAAATTGGAAACATTGATCTATATATATAAAAGCGAAATGGCACTGACTCACTCACTCACTCACTCACTCACTCACTCGCATAACTAAAAATCTACCGGACCAAAAACATTCAAATTTGGTAGGTATGTTCAGTTGGCCCTTTAGAGGCGCACTAAGAAATCTTTTGGCAATATTTAACTCTAAGGGTTGTTTTAAGGGTTTAAAGTTCGTATTTTAGCATGTATATTCTTCTTCTCCCAATCTCTTATTTATAATTGAAATTTCCATATCATATGTTACTATAGAACTATAATCTAGATAGAGTACCTCTTCGAAACAGTTGTTAACTGGCAACTAAATTAATAATTTTGTCAGGTTGGCATTAAGTTGAGTTGACTTTGTTAGGTTGGCACCAAGTTGAAGATTTAAATGCATTTATCGCGGAAAAATTGATTGGGCACTGCTACTTCAATCCTGGGAATATTATATTATCACGTACACCCTGAGTAGCTTCAGAGGTGGGTGATTGATACCCAGGTGTTGCTCCTGGATGACTTCGCTCAGTCGTAATGTGGGCGGGGAAAGGAGGCAAGTCGAAGTTCCTCTTCCTTCTTCTTTGTTCCTCAGCTGGCGTGAACAGCACCTCCTGGTGCTTCTGACGGCATGAAGGTCGCTCTCTTCTCTGATGACACCACTTTGATGTAATTTTGTATCGGCCTTACGGCCTCGGTTCCGCTCCAGTGGAGTAGGAAAAGGAAGGACAGAAAGGATAGGGACGGCAGACAACGGTCCGCTGTGCCCTGGGGAGAAGGAAGAATAGGGACGGCAGACAACGGTCCGCTGTGCCCTGGGGAAATAGGAGGACAGGGACGGCAGACAATGGTCCGCTGTGCCCTAGGTAGATGGGAGGACAGGGACGGCAGACAACGGTCCGCTGTGCCCTAGGTAGATGGGAGGTCAGGGACGGCAGACAACGGTCCGCTGTGCCCTGGGGAGAAGGAAGAATAGGGACGGCAGACAACGGTCCGCTGTGCCCTGGGGAGAAGGAAGAATAGGGACGGCAGACAACGGTCCGCTGTGCCCTGGGGAGAAGGAAGAATAGGGACGGCAGACAACGGTCCGCTGTGCCTGGGGAGAAGGAAGAATAGGACGGCAGACAACGTCCGCTGTGCCCCGGGGAGAAGGAAGAATAGGGACGGCAGACAACGGTCCGCTGTGCCCTGAGGGGATGGAAAGAATAGGGACGGTAGACAACGGTCCGCTGTGCCCTGGGGAGAAGGAAGAATAGGGACGGCAGACAACGGTCCGCTGTGCCCTGGGGAAATGGGAGGACAGGGACGGCAGACAACGGTCCGCTGTGCCCTGGGGAAATGGGAGGACAGGGACGGCAGACAACGGTCCGCTGTGCCCTAGGGAGATGGGAGGTCAGGGACGGCAGACAACGGTCCGCTGTGCCCTGGGGAAATGGGAGGACAGGGACGGCAGACAACGGTCCGCTGTGCCCTAGGGAGATGGGAGGACAGGGACGGCAGACAACGGTCCGCTGTGCCCTGGGGGAATGGAAGGTCAGGGACGGCAGACGATGGTCCGCTGTGCCCTAGGGTGATGGGAGGTCAGGGACGGCAGACAACGGTCCGCTGTGCCCTGGGGAAATGGGAGGACAGGGACGGCAGACAACGGTCCGCTGTGCCCTAGGTAGATGGGAGGACAGGGACGGCAGACAACGGTCCGCTGTGCCCTAGGTAGATGGGAGGACAGGGACGGCAGACAACGGTCCGCTGTGCCCTAGGTAGATGGGAGGACAGGGACGGCAGACAACGGTCCGCTGTGCCCTAGGGAGATGGAAGGTTAGGGACGTACAGCAGCCATCGGGCCGCTGTACCAGGGAAGGAGGTCGGGGACGTACGGCAGCCAACGGGCCGCTGTACCAGGAGCAGGAAGGTTTGTGAGCGGAATGCTGTGGACTGGGGCTCGTCCGGCGTTTAAATACTCCCCGAAAGTGGAGGGGATGGAGTTGTGCCGCCGCCAGAGGCGGTGGAAATCATCTCGATGCGCGGAAGATGGTGCGCCATCGGTACCTTCCTTATCACCGCGGTCGGCTAGCGTTGCTGATAGCCGAGCGTCTTTCTCCAATATTATTAATTATTTAGCAATATCTTCCGTCACAATTTTACTTTGTGACACCCCACTCCTACTTGGGGGGGGGGGGGTCGGAGCCCTCTATGGCACCACCTTTAAAGGCGTGAGCCATCTAGGCATCACCTTAAGAGGTGTACACCTCCCAGGCATCACCTTTAGAGGTGTATGCCACTCACTATGATCATCATCTACACCCGGTCCACCAGGTACATATTGCATCGTCCATCTGGAAATTGGACTTTTATGTGTGGCTTGCCAGCCCGTTACGCTTACCAGGTGTTGAGACTCGGTGACACAACACTGGATCCTTATTCCTTGAGAGTCCTGGTCTGGGATCCTGGGACTGTGAGACTACTTCCTTGATGGTCAAAGACTGTGTTGGCTCTTCTACAACCATATCAATGGGGGGTGGTACTAACTTTTCCACATCACTCTCGGAGCTACCACTTGTATTGGTGGCTGGGGCATGAATCGTGGCCTGCCGTTCATACTCAGTCATCTCATCCCTGTGATCCATCACAATGTTGCCCCAGGATTCTTGCCTTGGAATATATGACATCTCTGCCTTTCTATCAATCAAGGCATTGGGTTCGACTCTGTTCAAACCAAACTGCATGAATATCCTTTTGTCGCGATCCTTGTTGTCCTGAGATTCGGATTGTACAGCTGATATTGTTGGGACTGCTGTTGTCTTAGTCCCAATAAGAGAGATCGCGACATTATTAGCGGACTTGTAGGATTCAGTTGGGGAGGATCCCACTCTACCTCTCTCGTGAATGTGTGAATATTCACCTGTTTTCACGCATAAATTCCATGCCTAATAGCAACTCTTGTCCAAGTCCATCCAGTATAGACGCCACTAGTGGAACTGTGATTTGTCCTATAGTGACATTAGTTGTCAGCTTCCCATTTAATGGGGTAGATCGTCCATCAGCTAATATTGCGTGGTGATGAGTTGGTACCTTCCTTATCATCCCTATTTTTTGGAGAACTTCATAAACCTCATTACTCATATAATTAGCTTCAGCGCCACTATCTAGCAATGCCCGACACTTTTTACCTCCGATTGTCACAGTAATGAATAGTCTGTTGTCCCTTGATGACTCTTCAATCACAGGAATCCTGTGTGCCGTTCGCATCACTGCTGTCTTGTTCGGAGTTTTATTCTCCTTCTGCACATCACAGACACATATCAGTGCTCTCTTTCCGCTCCTTTTACATGGTGGAATATCGGGACAGTGTGATCTCCAGTGCCCCGGTCTCTTGTATTGCCCACACATGGGTTCAGACTCACTAAGAGATGGTCTGTTACTAGTAGGGGTTATAACTGTCTCAACCTTGAGCCTTGTAATCTTTTTCGTGTCCTCAATCATGTGAACTCTCGAATTCTGTCTATTCTGTTTCTCCTCTGCTTTTATTTGTTCATACTCCCTCGCGAATTTTTCCAATTCGTTGATACTATGAACATCTGATTGCCGAATATACAATTTGTACCGTGGGAGGAGATTCTTATACACTCTCTGTAATTTATTTTCGTCTGTAAAACCTCCTCGACGTCTCATGAGTGTCAGTACATCTTCGAGAAATTCGTCAAACGATTCACCTTCCTTTTGCTTCCTTGCCTGAATTAGATTCTCGAGGTCCTCCTCAGGGACGGCAGACAACAGTCCGCTGTGCCCTAGGTAGATGGGAGGTCAGGGACGGCAGACAACGGTCCGCTGTGCCCTAGGGAGATGGGAGGTCAGGGACGGCAGACAACGGTCCGCTGTGCCCTGGGGAAATGGGAGGACAGGGACGGCAGACAACGGTCCGCTGTGCCCTGGGGAAATGGGAGGACAGGGACGGCAGACAACGGTCCGCTGTGCCCTAGGGAGATGGGAGGTCAGGGACGGCAGACAACGGTCCGCTGTGCCCTGGGGAAATGGGAGGACAGGGACGGCAGACAACGGTCCGCTGTGCCCTAGGGAGATGGGAGGACAGGGACGGCAGACAATGGTCCGCTGTGCCCTAGGGTGATGGGAGGTCAGGGACGGCAGACAACGGTCCGCTGTGCCCTGGGGAAATGGGAGGACAGGGACGGCAGACAATGGTCCGCTGTGCCCTAGGTAGATGGAAGGTTAGGGACGTACGGCAGCCATCGGGCCGCTGTACCAGGGCAGGAGGTCGGGGACGTACGGCAGCCAACGGGCCGCTGTACCAGGAGCAGGAAGGTTTGTGAGCGGAATGCTGTGGACTGGGGCTCGTCCGGCGTTTAAATACTCCCCGAAAGTGGAGGGGATGGAGTTGTGCCGCCGCCAGAGGCGGTGGAAATCATCTCGATGCGCGGAAGATGGTGCGCCATCGGTACCTTCCTTATCTCTGCGGTCGGCTAGCGTTGCTGATAGCCGAGCGTCTTTCTCCAATATTATTAATTATTTAGCAATATCTTCCGTCACAATTTTACTTTGTGACAATATTACTAGCCGTCAAGCTCGCTTCGCTCGCCATATCCGTTTAGCCAGACGTTTAGTCTGGACCCCCGACTGGATTGTTCTAACATATTATGATAAAAATGCTCAAATGAAAAATGCAGGCGAGCGAAGCGAGCCTGCTGATCTCATTCCTGGACGATCCAGTCGGGCGGGTCCAGGGGGCGGAGCCCCCTGGCTAGACGGATATGGCGAGCGAAGCGAGCCTGACGGCTAGTATGTAATAAATGTATGATGTTGGATGTAAGAAAACACACAATACAAAAATCCGTGTAAGATACTATCAGTTACTACTCAGAACAATAATCATGGAGAAATATTTTATCAATATAGGATTTATAGCAAAACTGAAAGGTAATCATTGAAAATAATAATGTTTTTAATTGTTATCAAGAAACTTCTTTGAGCAAACGTTTCCAGCCTCCAGTTATAAATAACTATAGTGGTCGGAATCATCTATTTCGTCAAGTGAATGTTTATTTTGTGACACTTCATTGTGAAGCATCGTATTGATACAAGTTCCAAAGGCTGGGGCTTGTATGGTTGATAACTCATCCTTTGTCATCAATTTCCTAAACCAACGTTTTCTGAATTACAAAAATTGGTTTTTCAAATAAAACATGTCTATAAAATACTGAAATAATGAAGAGAAAAACATTAAAAAAAAATTGAATGCTCAAAATATCTGTTAGTCGAAACATCCGGTATTCTAGACCGGTAAAAAATGAACGTTATCCGAAAGATCCGGTAGCTGAAACCGGTACGTTTTCAATAGATTGATGTTTACTTGATAACCGTGAGTTGGAGACTGACGAGCATTGTTGGAGAATGTTGAGGAATAGTGGGGGAGAAGGTATTAGAGCGGGCAGCAATTTTTGATTCACAATTTTGCCACTATCGAAATAGTTATTTGTATATCTAGAGTGAAAAGTACGACTTTTTCTCCCTGTGGGAAAAAGTTTGAAGCCCGAGGCGAAGCCGAGGGCAACAATTTTCCTGAGGGAGAAAAAGTATTTTTCGCTCGTGATGTACACAACATTTTTCCTCCATCTACATTTTTTTATAGAAACTGCAAATTAAATCATTCTAATAACTTACGTATTGGTGACAATGTTTCCTAACAACATAACCTAAAATCTAAAACCTAAAAACCGGTCGTCTGATTGGCAATGCCAATTGCGCTATCAATCGGCCAAAGTTGTAACAATTATATCAGCTGGGCAGGCTACCAAAAATGGCTGACTCCAGATCACGCGGTTCAGATTTGAATTGCAGAATGCAGATCAAAAATATTTGTTGGCTGGTATTTTGAATAGAATAAAATATTTTAAAAATTGTATAAATTTTTATCGTCTACTAATATTAAGAATATAATATCATACAAACATATATTTCATGAGTTGATCAAATTTCTGGTTGTGGTATTGAATTCAGTGGACTCAATGACAGACACCTCTATTACGCTTTCTCATCTGAGCTTAGACCTATCACCATGTAAGTTTTTAAAATAAAGATGCTTCCCATGTTATTTAAATGGAGTCACTTTTACTCCCTAGGGAGTTTTTCTGTTTTTTACTACCGAGAGCGAAAAAGTGACACTTTAGTATTATGTTTCAGGGAGTAAAGTAAGTACTTTAGACAGTAGGTGGAGGAAAAATAATTTTGCCTCTGGTCTCACAGACCGGTGTTTCGGTTAAAGTGTTAATTCTATTACATTAAACATATTATGATGTTTGTCAAGTTCCGTTTAATCTGATAGAATTCATAAGGACGGAAAAATATCGTAGGAACAAAAATCGATGTGTGTGTTCGGGGCTTTACAGTACATGGGAATGTAAGTACCTTGTTGTGATGATGTTGAGGAACCCAGAGAAACACACGAATGTTCAATTCATCAAGGAGCAATATGAATTATTTACAGCTTACCAAAATTAGGTTGGACCTTTTATTGGTCACGGTTTTTTGTTTATACTCTTTTCTATACCATACAGTAAACTATATACTTGTACAGTATAATACACTAGATGAACTATGTACTAATATACTAAATATACTTGTTGCTATAGTAAAGGTCCACGTTATAATGACAGTATTTGATCAACTTTGGTTTTGCTATCCTTGTCTATCATTCGACAAAGCCGGTGGTACTATCCTTTTCTAGGTCCACAACGATGCCAATTATGTTTTTGACAGTGTAGAAATATAATTAATTAATGCAGAGAATCGGCATCGCTATTCTTCTATCTTCATCTACTGCCATTATAACGTGGAACTCACTATAGTATGCTTCTTGCGTGAATATAGTTTGCTTAAATATATACTTGGCTTTTCACAGCCTAGTATGGATAATTCCAAATACAGCTCCAAGAAAAGTTAACTAAGAACTTAATTTTCGTGTTTTTCACAAGGTATTAGAGGCTGGTCTTGAGTTTCGAATCATGAAATTGCATCATCACACCAGTGAGAGAAGATTTCATGATTACTACATGTAAGTATTGGGTTAGGAAAATAACGATGAGCTTGTTTTGTTCGCCATGCCACGCTAGATATAGATACTGCTGTAATAGATAGGTTGAAGAAAGTCGAGCGAAGAAGCAGAGTATATTAGAAGAGTCTACCGATGGGAAGCGAGATATTTCCTACAGGCAAACAACTTTTTATGCCGAGTGGAACGGGGAAATCGAGTGTGTTGCGGAAAGAAAAGAAAGTTATGGTGGCCGAATAAGACAGCGAAAGAGAAAGAATATGAGATATTTTATACTGTGCGAGAATAAGAGGAAGAGGGAGTAAACAGAGAGAGAGAGAGAGAGGAGCTAGGTTTTATGAGGAAAGAAATGAGTAAATAAGAAATAAAATCACAGCTCCTTCGGTTCTTTTGCGGAAAGAAAGTTTCAATATGAGGGAGAGGAGGGGCTGAAAGGGAAGAAAAGAAGTTGAAAAGGGAAAAGAAAAGGAAAAACAAGTTAAATGAAAAATAAGAAAGAAAAAGTTTCAAGGTTCTCTCCTATTTCCTATACATACTTTCATGTTTTGCTTCTTCCACGCTCTTAGTACTCCTGTTGTAATTCACGTGAGTTTTTTCAAAAACATTGATCTTCGATATTTTATGGATATTGGAAATTATTTATGAGAATAACGCCAATAACATTCTTATACATATATTCTCTTGACTAGCCGTCAGGCTCGCTTCGCTCGCCATATCCGTCTAGCCAGGGGGCTCCGCCCCCTGGACCCCCGACTGGATTGTCCAAGAATGATATCAGCAGGCTCGCTTCGCTCGCCTGCATTTTTCATTATTTGAGCATTTTTATCATATGTTAGGACGATCCAGTCGGGGATCCAGACTAAACGTCTGGCTGAACGGATATGGCGAGCGAAGCGAGCCTGACTGCTAGTAATATAATATTCCCAGGATTGAAGTAGCAGTGCCCAATCAATTTTTTTGCGATAAATGCATTTAAATCTTCAACTTGGTGCCAACCTAACAAAGTCAACTCAACTTAATGCCAACCTGACAAAATTATTAATTTAGTTGCCAGTTAACAACTGTTTCGAAGAGGTACTCTATCTAGATTATAGTTCTATAGTAACATGTGATATGGAAATTTCAATTATAGTTAAGAGATTGGGAGAAGAAGAATATACATGCTAAAAGACGAACTTTAAACCCTTAAAAACAACCCTTATAGTTAAAATATTGCCAAAAGATTTCTTAGTGCGCCTCTAAAGGGCCAACTGAACATACCTACCAAATTTGAACGTTTTTGGTCCGGTAGATTTTTAGTTATGCGAGTGAGTGAGTGAGTGAGTGAGTGAGTGAGTGCCATTTCGCTTTTATATATATAGATAAGGAGGGTTTTGCCAATATTCAGATTTCTTTCAAAATGATACTGATCATATTTAGCTACTTATTTTTATGGGTGGAGAGACCTTTCAGGGTAGATTTTTGTAGATGTACCTACCTTGTCATGCTATGGTAGAAATAAAAGTAAATGTTTTAGCTTTAATATTATAGAGTAATATAAATCAACTGTAATAAGTGGAGGTGGATCCAAGTCGATAGTTCTAGGATTGGAATATTGATACAATCATTGATGCATGAAGTACGAGATTGATTTCAAATCAGTATATTGATAATTTCTCATACTGGACATTGATCAAACTTCAAAAACAACTAGGAACATTGTTAAAGAATTAGAAGGGAGAGCCTATTACAAAAAAATCATTACTTGTTAGCCTGATACCGCACGACTAAGGAAATATACATCCTCCAAATTTTCCTTGGGATTTATGACAATATTTTAATATGGATACAAGATAGGTCAGTCAATATGAGATATATGCCGGTAATTAAAGTTTGATAATTAACTAAAAGGTAGAGCTAAGGTAACAATTCTTAGCTCTGTAAGCTAGATGGTAAGAACCTCCACCAATTATTAAGTAAGTTAGAGGAGAGAACCTCCACCAAATATGTAAGCTGGGTACGAAAATGATAACAAAAATGTAAGAAAAGAATATCTAATACTTTAATTAAGTTGATAACATTAGTGAAATATGGTAATAAGGTTAAATATTATGATTGGACTATTTCAAATGGAAATATAATGATAGAAAACAAAAACAATCCTTAATTGAAATAAATATGAACGCTAATCGCTTGACTGGAAAGATTTCAATTTTTGTGGTAATAAAATAAATTGATCTTAACAAGAAAAACACCTACCTTTCGACATGACTTTCCGTTTGGAATTCACTGATAAACGCGACTTAACAATTTAAATGAAAAACCAAATTATCTGAACTAATGAATAGTGTTCAGAGCTTGCCTTCTCTAATACTACAATTCTTCTTAGACTGCCCGAACTGTGACAGGAAAAAACTGTATTATAAAAAAACAAGCCTATCCTCCTCACTATATCAGCCGGACCTACTGTCATCCCTATCAAACGAGCTCTCCCCTTAAAAAAATAATTTTTGGGTATAAATAAACTATTAGTCAATGCCAAACATGAAAGCAACCTCGAGTACTTAATAACATTTTTACTTTCCTTGCCCTATTACCATAGGTAAGGAAAGTATTGCTTTCCGAAAAAAATTAGGTACCCCAATTTCTAAATTTTTATACGTTTCAAGGTCCCCTGAGTCCAAAAAACTGGTTTTTGGGTATAGGTCTGTATATGTGTGTGTGTGTGTGTGTATGAGTGTATGTGCGTTAACGGAATGACTTGAAATTTGGGACTTAAGGTCCTTTCACTATAAGGATCCGACACGAACAATTTCGATCAAATGCAATTCAAGATGGCGGCTAAAATGGCGAAAATGTTGTCAAAAACAGGGGTTTTCGTGATTTTCTCGAAAACGGCTCCAACGATTTTGATCAAATTCATACCTAAAATAGTCATCGATAAGCTCTATCAACTGCCACAAGTCCCATATCTGTAAAAATTTCAGGAGCTCCGCCCCATCAATGCAGATAGATTCCCAATTATCAGGCTTCAGATACAATTGAAACAAAAAAATCAAGTGGAGTAGATTGAGCATGAAAATCTCTACAATTAATGTTCAGTAACATTTTCACCTAAAATTGAAAATAAGCTTTAAATTCGAGAAAATGTGATTATTCAATTGCAAATTATTGTTGATTCTATTAAATCATTCACTATGAAGAGATAGCAGACCTCATGTGTGTCTCCAGCGTTATTGCCCTGTCACCAGCTGGCTCAAATATTTGAATAGTAGGCTTGAGATGCGCGGGAACACTAGCGTCAGTGATCAATTTTCATAACGGCAAGGAAAGTTGTGTGAGTGCGCCACACCAGATTTTTCTATCTATCGCACGAGCGCACGTTTGTTATTAAAATAGAGAAAAGCTACAGTCAATATCACGTAACAAACATATAAACAAATTCTGACAATGACAAATGACTGTTCATTGAATTATAATAATTATAACTCTAAAATCCTGATCAATATGAGATAAAATATATTATTATATATATGTCTCATATGACCAGGTGACAGCTCGTCCAACAGATTTATTAAAATATAGTGAAGAAAAAAGGTTCAAACGATAACAATGAAGTGAATATGAACTAGGCATAATAATGAACTGTAAGCACTAGGCATGCTACTGAACTATATGGCATCTGACATCTCAACATGTACAGGGATCAGCAGTAATGAAAACGGGCTATAGGAAACTAGATACAGCAGTTAGTCCAATCCAACCAAGCCGGTCTTCGGTACAGTGGCCTATTAAAGTGAACTGTCGACTCTATATCGAATACAGTCGAGCTCTGTGATAATGATGCCGAAATAATAATGAGAAACAGCGAGATGTGTCAGAAACAGACGCAGCTATGGCGGGGGTGGTGGCGCTGGTTATAGGTATACAGGTTATATCATTTACCATGTACCTATATACTATCCTTGGGCACTGCCTGCCGGGCAGATGACAGACTACAGGCCACAATGCCAAATAGAGCCGGAGATGTCTAATTAGGGGATGAAATGGTAATACGGGCACACCGGGCCAAGTGAATACTGTACACACTCGCACACACTCACAGGTGGTGGAGGTAGGTATTGTAAAAACAACAACTGTGTGTGTTGTGTCTACACAGATCCAGGAAGAGCGAAGAGATGAAGAGAAAAGGGTGATCCAGGGAGAGATAAGTAATGAAGAGGATAAAGTAATAGAAACTGAAGTAAAAATGATGAAAGGATGAAGAAAACCAACAATATAAAGGAGAAGCAGAAAAAATGACAAGAAGCAAAGGGAGATAGAAGAGGTGATTGAGAATGTAGAAGGAGAAGGGAGTGGAGGAGAGAAAGTAAGATAAGGAGGAGAAGGAAGAGAAGGACAAGTAGGGAAAAAAGGAGGACAAGAGGGAAGAGAAGAAGGGAGAGAAGGAATAGAAGGAGGTGGAGAAGGAAAGGAAGGAGGAGGAGAACGGAAGGAAGAAAAAGAAGGAGGAGGACAAGAAGGAAGAGAAGCAGGAGGATGAGAAGGAGGTGAAGGAGAAGGATGAGAAGGAGGAGGAGAAGGAAGAGGAGAAGAAAGAGAATGATGAGGAGAAGGAGAGGAGGGAGGAGAAGAGAGATAAGGAGGAGGAGAACGGAAGGAAGGAGGAAGAGGAAGAGAAGGAGGACAAGAAGGAAGAGAAGCAGGAGGATGAGAAGGAGGAGGAGAAGGAAGAGAAGTAGGAGTAGAAGGAGTGGAAGGAGGAGGAGAAGGAAGGGAAGGAGGAGGAGAACGGAAGGAAGAAGGAGGAGGAAGAGAGATGGAAGACAAAAAGGAAGAGAAGCAGGAGAAACAAGAGGATGAGAAGGAGGAGGAGGAGGAGGAGAAGGAAGAGTAAGAGGAGGAGAAGGGAGGGAAGAAGGAGAAGGAAGAGATGCAGGCGAACGAGAAGGAAGTGAAGGATGAGAATAAAAATGAGAAGGAAAAAGAAGAGAAGGAGGAAGATGAGTGGAAAAGCAAAATACATAAGTAGGAAAAAATAAGATTATATTGATACTTCATTGAAAATCTTTTCCCTCTATGCGAATAGAAGAGATAAGAAGTGAGAATACCAAAAAAACAATAAATGGAAATATGAAACATAAAAGAATCATGAAAAGAAGGAGAGTGAAAGGAAGTGCAGAGGTAGAGAAGGACGAGGATGAAATGAGATTTTTCATTTGATTCTATGGTACAATTCATTTCAAATTCATATAATTTTCAATTCTCCAATGAGTCATGTTAATAATGAATGAAATATTTGTTTGTTGCAGGTGACAGTGGATATACCCTATGCATCGCCACCTCAAGGCATGAAATACTTTACAATCATCGGCCCCCACATAGACTGTATGGATGAACAGTATTTGGTGAGTATAAACGGCTATATCAATGGATTATTTCATCTATTTGCTTTGATAAATCACAAATTGAAAGAATCTTGAAAAAAATTTCATTCAAACAAGAGAAACAACTGAATCTTAGGACTTGTAAAACCATCTTTTGCGATCACAATATTATTGATCTCCACTGAGCGGAAAGAATATAGTACTCATAATATTATACTTATGTAATATTATTTTATCCCTGGCGCCTGTTTCATAAAAGTTACAAGTCCTGTAATACAGGAGAAGTTCCTGTATTACAGGTAAAATTTAGAAGTTTGTGTTTCGTAAACAATTTTCCCTGTAAAACAATTTACAAGACATTTGCCTGTATTACAAGTAAATAATACAGGACTCTATCATAGTTGTGTTTCATAGAAAGAAACTTCCTGTATTACTGGACCTGTAAGATGTTGAATATATTATCATTGTTTAGACCATCCTAAAACTTTTACAAGTGTAGGTAGAATCTTGAAAAGCGACATTTTGTTGAAAAGGCAACGTGTTAAAATGAATGAAGGTAGTAGTTCTAGTTCTGGTAAAGATGACTATGTTATTATTCATAGGCCAAGAATTTTCAAGGACAGAATTTCTTACAATATGATGCAGGAAACCTATCAATATTATGAACGGTTTAGATCAAGCTTTCCTCAATAAAGCGTTATTGGGAATATTCAGAAAATGTACGTCCATAATATTTTATGTCTTTTATTAAACGAATTTAATTAATGTCTTCAATTTAATCATTAACATTTGATAATTAACTTTTTTTGAAACATTACTACTCAATAACTGTTATAAGTTAAGTAATTTCAGGAGCTCCGTAATATTCTTGAGAAAAATGGCGGATAATGACTAAAAATCCATGTTTTTCACCGTTTTCTCGAAAACTGCTCTAACGATTTACTTCAAATTCATACCATGGATAGATATTCATAAGCACTATCAACTGGCATGAGTCTCATTTCTGGGAAAATTCCATGAGCTCCGTAATATTCTTGAGAAAAATGGCGGATAATGACCAAAAACCAGGTTTTTCACGGTTTTCTCGAAAACGGCTCTAACGATTTTCTTCAAATTCAAGCTATTCTTCAATTCAAGCTATTCATAAGTCCTATCAAATGACATGAGTTTTTTCCTTGGAAAATTGCAGGAGCTCCGTAATATTCTTGAGAAAAATGGCGGATAATTACTAAAAAACCATGTTTTTCACGATTTTTTCAAAATAACTTAACCGATTTTTTTCAAATTCATACTCTGCATAGTTATTTATCAGCTCTATTAACTGGCATGAGTCTCCTTTCTGGGAAACTAATGGGGGTCCACCCCATCCTTGAGAAATGGACTTTGTAACCTCCTTCTCGTGCATGAGGTAGGTAGGTAGAGCAGTTCATAAAAAGAACACATAGTCGAGATATTTCATATGTAGAACAGCTGTTTTGACGACTTTAAAAAAATGACGACTAAAAAAATCATTGAATTTCACAATTTACACAAAGGAAAAAGTACTCTGAAAACAATTATATATACACATATACAAAAGTCTGATCGTAGTTTCGAATATGAGCAAGGAAAGTTGTGTGAGTGTACCACACCAGATTTTTTATTAAACGAATTTAATTAATGTCTTTAATTTAATCATTAACATTTAATAATTAACTTTTTTTGAAACATTACTACTCACATAACTGTTATAAGTTAAGTAGTTTTTATAATTTTCAACTATTTATCATTAACAAAGTTATTTTCCAGCATGAATGCAATCTGTCAGAAGTTTGATAATGTGGATTTCACCCCCACCCCCCCCTGTATTACACCCCCCAGATCTCGGTCACTACAACCATAGATAAAGGAAACAAAATACATGGAGAGATGTTTCATTTTACATTATTCATCTATGATACAGTTTGGTAGACCTATGAATAACACAACAGAAGAAGAGGCGGCTGTCAACAACTATAATCCAGATATAATAGGAATGCGATCAATAACTTTATGGGTTTTATTACTTTGTTGGAGCTCAACAGATTCAATCAATTCAGATTCGAAAAGTTGGTTTTAGAACCATCTAACCATGTTCAATGTCAATGTAACATTAAGCTTATTTGTCATACATTTGAAGCGGAGTAATAGACAATGGAGTAATAAACAACGGTGTAATGTCCTTTCATATTAATTTTGTGGTATAACTGAACTATAATTTAAATCTCACAGAGAGGAGAGAGGAGAACTCACCCAAACTAATTCAATTCGCATCAGATTTTTATAACTTTTAATAATACTTTTGATTGTAGTGTTTCACAGTGTGTGTGAAACAGTAAGAAGGATGTCATGGAGAACTCAATTCATATCACTATGTATTCTTCCAAGAAATTTGTGATTCCCTATCAATTGGTCAGTTTTCAGAAAAATCAGTTTTGATGGAATTATTGTTTTCAAGACGTCCGTTCCCTTAACCTTCTAGTCCTGACCCTATTTTTTCCCGACGTTAGTTGTGACCCTGGGTCCCAGGGACCCGCTTCTTTCATATTGAATATCTCAATATATTTCAAGATATAATGTTATTCCATGATTCTAATATGTCCAAGGGTTATTGATGAACGCAACGAGCACTAATGTAAAGCAGAAATCGATCTTTATTATAATTTTAAAAATAAATTTATAAAACCTTGCATTTTTAGGGTGGTGGAAAAAACGTTCGGTTATTATTTTATATAAAGTGAACAAAAAATGATAGTGATGAATACAATATTATGGATCTCACATGCAACACTACAAGAAAGATGGGAGAAAAATTGGAAGGTCATAGTCCACTCTTAGGGTAGTTTTTACCCTACCCTCAAGTTCATGTTGCACAATATTTGCAAAACTTATGAAATTATAGTGATGAACATTGGCGTAGATAGCTGTTTGACATTGGAGGGGACGTACTGGGGTGCCTGGGGGGCCTGCCCCACAGTCCAGGGGGTCTCGGGGGTGCCCCCCAGCAAAGATTTTTTTGAAAAATAGCTAATTAGAATGATGATTTTTCACTTCAAATCCGTTTTAAATCCTCTTATTTGGCAGAGGTAAATTAGTGGGTAAATAAAAAAAATCCGAGTTAATGGTTTTAAGTTTTACTAAATACAAATAATTATTTACAAAAAAAAACAGCATTAGTTGTATTGTTTGTTTTGATTACCAACCAAAGCAGGATAGCTAAATAGCCATAAAAAAGTTCTCCACTCACAAAACATACAAAGATGTAAATAGCTAAAACTGTGTTACAAAGATCAACATGAATTCTCATGAGTAATTACATTTTTTAAAACGAAGTCTTAAATCTCTCTGATTGTAACTCTTGTAACTGTCCTTGTTTGAAGAGGGTTTCAGATACAAAATACTTAGGTAACAATCGTAACATAATAGATGAACTCCTGAAATGAAAAGATCATACCAAATTCTTGTGCGAAAAATTGGACTAATAAAATGTGTTATCATAATTAAAAACTTGGAAAAAAATTTCCAGGGGACATAGCCATAGAATATTGAGGGGACGCGTCCTCCGTGTCCCCCCAGGATCTACGCACAATCATGGTGATGAATACTACTATAAATCCTGATACCTACATGAAACTCTACTAGAAAGTAACATGAAAAATATATAAGGTTTACTTTTAGGTGAGGTTTAGTACCCCTAGGATCACTTGAAGTTCATAGGTTTCACTATCATCCTACTCAGGGTCAGTATACTTATCTTGAACTATGAATTTATTCTCATCATCACTAATGTCATTGAAATAGAGATCTAGAGGTCAATTTGTCATTTCTTGAAGTCTCTGTTCAAAATGTACATGTTGAATTCAATCACTATTGCATGAAAATGTGCATTTGAAAAAATGAAAAAAGTTACGTTAGTCGTGACCCTTGGGTCCCAGGGAACCAAAAGCATCATTTCACGAAAACACAAGTCACAGAGCACTAACACTCTACATCAAGTTTAAGTGTCTACTACCATGAATTTACATGGGTCACAATATACAGTAAAGTGAACGGAAGCAAAATTATAACTAAAAAAAGGATTGCTGGGTCCCTCGGACCCAGGGTCACGACTAGAAGGTTAAGATGATGCATATAATATAAAACATTATAAATCTATATATTAGTAGTAGGGACAACATTGAAGAATTTTCATGAATATCCACCGCAATATGCATTTGCCTCTATCCTATAATTATGGAGAAGTGTAACTATAACTTCCCCAGTTATTCAAAATATCGGGGACCGAGCTTCGCTCTGGAGTACAAAAGCATAAAAAAATGTATTACGAAAGAATAAATTATAATAATATGCATAGTTCATACAGAAATGTTCTATCTAATCACAGTGAATTGAGATTAATTCCTAGAGGAATGCAAAAATTTCCCTCACAAAGGCCCGGTTGCACAAAAGCCGGTTGAATTTTAATCCTGAATAATTTCACGTGAACCAAATCAGAGAAGACCATTTCAAAAAAATGGATCTACTGGAATCAATCAGGATTGAAAATAACCGGCTTTTTTGCAACCGGCACTAAGTTAGTACCTGATTTAATGATTACAAAAGTTCAACAGCTGAGTCATAATTTTGATACAGTCCCACACACATGAACTCGCTCACTCACTTCCATCACCAACAGACGACGGAATAATTATTATCACCTGTTTTTCCAAGGATTAATAATAATATCCTTTTAATGTCCTTCAGCAAGTTTTCCCAGGGATGAGACCTAGTGCAATCGAATCGTTATATTATGAACCTACTATGTTCTGAATTTCGTGAGAATCGTTAGAGCCGTTTTCGAGATCCGGTGAAATACAAACATATAAACATTTAAACATATAAACAGAAGTTGCTCGTTTAATAGTATAGGATTCTTCTATAGTGAGGTCCACGTTATAATGGCAGTGGAGAAAGATATGAGAACAACGTTGCCAATTCTCACTGTCTTGTCAATGCCTTCTTGACGGTAGCTGATACAGGTTTATTAATATAATATTAATTGTTCATTCTCGTTTAAAATAATCATGTACCTATATTTTATCAAGCAAGAAATTGTTTTTTCAATAATCTAATAATGATTTTTTATAATTAAGATTAAATATTTTGTTAATTAATTATTAATTCTACATTGTTAATAGCCGATCTGGCAACAGAGAAAAGCGAGAGAGAGATAGCGCTATCCGTTTTGTTGAATGAAAGACAAGGATAGCAATACCATTGCTAATCAAACACTGCCATTATAACTTGGACCTCACTATAGCAAGGGAAGTGCATTGCAAAAACATTTGGGTTTCGTGACTTTTAGAACACTCTGTATTACATAATTACTATTAATATTGTAGAATACATATTGATACCTACTTACTCATTGGCGCTACAGCTCATTCAGAGCCTTGACCTCCTTCATAAAACCTCTCCATTCGTCTCTATACATATTGATGCTATTGTATAATAATTACGCTTCACAATCACAATTATTATATCGTTTGAACTATTGCAGAAACCAATGGTAGGTCAGGACAAAAGAACGACATGCTGCCTCTGCTGTGAGAAAGGTCACGTGGTGCTGAGAACCCAGCTGGAAAGATCGGCCTACGTTTGTGGCGAATCTATTAAGCTCAAAGCAAGCGTCGATAATCAGGGTGAAGAGGAAGTACGCCTAAAAGTCAAACTATTACAGGTAAAAGAAAATATTTATGCTTATACTTGAAATGTAATTATTTATACTTATTTAGAATAGAATAATAGAATAGAATGACTTGTTTATTTTTGTTGACGTGGCGAAGTTTGGATAATAATGTCCACTCTACCACTTGACCACGAATAATATTAAGTATTTAATTGACCGAAGCGAAGCTGAGGTCTTAGTTTCGACTCGATCGGCTTTTGTCTGTTTGTTTGTTTGTACCGTAGTTACAGTCGCAGTTATTGTCCGATTTGGATGAAATCTGGTATGCAAGCTCTTTGAAACAAGGCGCAGAAACGTATGTGTAGCGATTTTTGGTAAGACCTCCGGTTTTTTTTTGTAATATTTAAAAAACCGTAGAATATCCTCAAAAGTATCTCTGAAGATACAGCAACTCATGTTCCTACTTTTTCGCATTTGTGCATTTTTGTGTCGCTCTACAGTGTCAAGTCTTTTGTTTTCCTTTTGGTATGAGATCGGAAACCGATTTGTGAGCATTAACATTCTGCATAGGCATAACAAGCCGCCATAACATTGAATCCACTTTTCATGAAAAACATCATTAGCAACCTCCTGTCATTGTCACCAACTAACCCATCATATTTAGAATCATTTTCCATCTCACCATCGTCTGTGAGACGATTCATCATCTAAATTGCCTACTGCATAATTATTATTCCATTTTTCCGTCAGTTGACCGATTTCTTATAATTAATTATTAGAAAAGTTGTAATATATGTTTATATTGTGAATATGGAGACGATATAAAGGTACCTCCTTGATAAGTCCGGTGTCCCTGCAAACAGTGTCTCTAGCACTTTCAATGGAGAAAATAATAGATGACATGGCTAAATCTTCACAATATACTGTACTTACTGTACTGGCCCTTCTCATTAGATTGAAAGTTGTATTCATGAGCGAGGTTCACTGTTCGCAGAACTACTAGTAATATTATGTATTATGATATACTATAATATTTATGTATAATCTTATAATACACACGCGATCTCGCGATTGGCTGAAACTAGTCGTGTCTTAAAAAAAAAATAAATAAGGCATCCGAGTAGCCCTATTTTTGAGGGTGTCCCACGAGAGGTGTGAAAACCGAATACCATAGATAAAGGTACTACATGAGATTTGCAACAAAAAATGTCAAGTAAAATCTTCTTATATCGACCTTAGTTTTCGAGATATATCGATTTTTCAAATTTTTAAAAATCTCAGTAACTAGAAAACTAAAATTCTAATTAGAAGGATATTGTTGGAAAGAGGAATAAAATTCCAATAAGATACAGATTTTAACTGATAGTCTCTAGTTATTGTCGTTATTTAAGGCTGTGCAAAGGCTAAAAATAAACTTTCTACTCACGATATTTTTCAAAGTTTTTCGATTTTTATATCATCAAGCTATCAAAATGAAAAAGTTTTCTCAAGAAAACATTTTTTTCCGATCATTACTTTTTGAGATATGAGCGCCTGAAGTTTGAATTTTTGGAACAGAACATTTCAAATTCGGTAAGAGATAAATCCATGAAATTCAGAGGATAGATTCTTCATGGTATTGTTGATCTAGTGAAACAAAAATTTACTGAAAATATCAATTTTTAAAATAGTTGTTCAATTTACCAAAAATAACTTTTAGTTGAGCCATTTTTGGTAAATTGAATAACTTTTTCAAAAATTAGTATTTTCAGAAATTTTTTGTTTTACTAGATCAACAATACCATGAAAAATCCATCCTCTGAATCTCATAAATTTATCTCTTACCAAACTTGAAGTGTTCTGTCCCAAAAATTCAAACTTCAGACGCTTATACAGTATCTCAAAAAGTAATGATTGGATGAAAACATTTTCATTTTGATAGCTTGATGATATACAAATCGAAAAACTTTGAAGAATATCGCGAGTAGAATGTTTATTTTTAGCCTTTGCACAGCCTTAAAAATATCTCGAAATCTAAGGTCGATATAAGAAAAATTTACTGCCAATTTTTTGCTGCAAATCTTATGTAGAATCTATGGTCTTCGGTTGTCCCACTTTTCATGGGACACTCTGTATATTGAAATAATAAATTTTGATTGCAGCACGTGGAATACTTCATAGACCGAGGTGTTTTGGGTGTGACCAAAGAGCTGCAGCATTTAGTACTGGAGTACCAGGGTGATTCAGTGAAACCTAACACTAGGACAAAATGGGACTCGGCACAAAGTCTGGTGGTCCCAGTCATGCCTCCCTCGCTCATTGGCATCTGCCGGCTCTTGCAGATTTATTATGTTCTAAAGGTGAGTATATAAAAATAATATGTAATATTCAATGTTATTAAAAATAACAAAGGCTATTCAGAATAGCTATTAGACACCTGGATAATTTGTTTTTCCTACAGTTACCTTGAAAAGTGACCATTCCTGCACTGATTACAGAACGCAAAGAATCACTTTTCCGCTCTAGTGCGCAAAGTATTACTATGTGTACTCTTAATACTTTGCATATTATCTTGCAGCCATCCCAATCATCTGTAGACATTGATGGCGTGTATTTTGAATGCGAATTTGTTCTATCTATATTTTTTCTGATTTTCAAATTAATACAAACGAGAACTCATTAAATTATACATTTTGAATATTATTGATTATTCATTATTTCAAATAATTTTTTTTCATTCATAAATTGATTGGTTGAAAAATTATTTAGAAATTAAGATTTACTCAAAATTATTCAAATTTTCAAATTAATTGGATTAATCTAATTGTTAATTTGATTGAATTATCGATTATTAATTTTCAATTGGATTATCAAGTTTAAAATAAATTAAAGCTGTTATTAATAACCAAATAATACAGACAAACATTTGATGGATTTCAGCCATCATTTTACCCATAATCAACCACTTCTCATATTGAATGGTAACTGTAGGAAAAATTTAATGTGAAATACGTGCGCAAAGTTCCTCTGCTGCACTCGAGAAACCATTCCGCTCTCGCCTAAACGTTTCTTTCGGTGCAGCGAACTGTCACTTTGCGCACTAGTTGCACAAATAACTATTTTAAATTACTTTAATGGCCATTTTATGAAAATACTGTCAGTACATGTATAGCTCCCTTCGGCTCCTAAGGAGTGAGGTTCATGCCTACCAGGAGAGGGGCCAGCTGCACCACCACGATACCAGGAGACGGGGCAACATTGACCTGCCCTACTCTAGACTGTCGAAAGCACATGAATGCTACCCCTTACGGACGCAAAAATTGTTTAACAGACTGCCGATTTGTGTTCGTGAGCTGGAGAACGAGAAATTTTGTAGGCTGGTACGTGAGAAACTCATCAGCTACCCTCTGTACTCACTGAGATATGATGAAACCGGTGGACTTGTGGACCAGTTGAGATTGTTTCATGATTTAGTATTGCAGTTCATCTACAGAGCCACATGAAACGACCTATCTGCAGCCATCTCTAGTTATTTGTGTATTAATTGTTTTATACTTTGACGAAGTCTGTCTGGCGACTGCCGGTCATGGACTGGATATACTGAATTACAAAACTGGCTTTCTTGGTAATGATAGAATTGCTACTTAGGGGTACTTTTATACTGAATGTGCACCTGATGTTGGGATAAGTCTTGAAATATATATTCGGTAGTGGTTTTACTTTAGTATATTTCGCACCTAGAGCAGAAAATGAGATTTTTCCGGCTCGAAATCAGTTTTCAAGTCCGAGGCCGTAGGCCGAGGACTAGAAAAGATTGAGAGCCAGAAAAACATTTTTGCCCATGGTGCGAACGCTATTTTTCGCCACACACAAAAATAAACAATATATATATATATATATATATATATAATATATATATATATATATATATATATATATATATATGACAAAAATGACAAAATATGAGAATAGTTGTTTACTATGCACTTCCGAAAGCAGAAGTGGAGGGTGATAGCTCTAGCAAATCTGAGGTAATCTGAATATCAGGAAATTGTCCAAGTATTTATATTTTTTTATTCTTATTTGTCTAAATAATCTAGAAGATGATGTTCAATTATGTGAGAGGTTGAGTTTATACTTTTTTATTCTTTCAAATGACAATAAGATGATATTATTATGAATGTTTTAATTATTGAATAATGAACACAAATAATGAAACGTTTTTTGATCACCTTTCTTAGTTCCATGTTAGCGGCTGGAAAGGGTACTCTTAGGCCGGAAAGAAACCTGTTCTGACATCAGATGAGAGTCGTCTGCAAACAATGTCTTTCAGATCTACATAGGGACTGGAAAACAGCTGCTTTCTGTGTAGTGTGGCGAAAAATGCTTTTAATATTTTACAGAAGTTTTTTTTTTAATTAGTGAGGGGTACTTTTATGAGAAAAGGGTACTACTTTCAAATTTTTATCAATTCATTGTTGTTTACTCATCTCCATTTTATTTACATTTAAAAATGGCTCTTAAGAGTCGAAACATAATAGGAATTAATAAAACCTGGAAGAGTAATGATGATTTTCATTTTATTCGAGTAGTAGCTCTATAAAGAAAAAAAATGCATGGTTGCCTGTAAAGTCGGAATATGGGCGAAAGTTTTATGTGACAACGACTTTGAGTGGTAAAATAGTTTTAATGTGAATATTCATTCGTATGGTAGGAAGAAGGATGAAATAATAACTCACAATGAGAGTGAGTGAGAGGCACGCGTCCCTTCCACTCGGGCATGGTTAGCCCGCGCCCGCCTAAGAGCGAGAGAGACAACCATTGACTTGACATTTTGAAGTAGTGGCGCAGTCGCAGGAGATTGCTTGCGGCGCCTGCGCAGGTTGACTGCTCCGTTTCACTCTCTCTCCAGGTGAATGCCTTCGGCTGCTGCCGCAGCATTGCTCGCCACTGCTCCTATTCGTGCTCTTTCCAGACGACCGTGAACCGAAACGAACGCTCTCACTCGCTCTCATTGTGAGCGCATAACGTGGGAACGTAACGCAGTTTCTTGAAGTGTCTCCCGGCAAACCAATTTATAAGACGTTGTCACGTCAAAAGTGTATACTATATCTAGAGGTGAGATAATATGTTGCATCATAAATATTGCACTGTACCTGTACCCTATCCTGAATTTTATACATTATCACAAAGTTTGATACAGTATCAATAAAATGGGTTTCTGCAGGACCCTCTATATACTACCGGTATAGTCCTGGTTTTTGACATCAATTCTGTGGGAAAGAAGAATATTCTCCGAAATATGAATAGTGGAATAGAAAAAGGAATCGTGGTGAATTTATTGCAAGAAAATTATTACATTAAAACAATATAAATAATGCATATTATGTAAACCAGTATTATTAACTCACCCGAAGCTCATCACTCATCTCACGATCACCTGTAAAAAAATAAAATTGAAAAACTAGGAACAATAGAAAAATATGGAAATAATATCAAAGAAATGATAATATATTATATGGATGAAAGAAAATGAATAATAATCTTAAAGCGACTATTATCAAATAACTAGGCTACAGTCCGGCTTATTATGGCTCAAAAACAGGGTTTCGTGGGCACTTCGTGAAGATGGAAACAGACCCGAATATTCTGATTCTAGGGTACCTCAGGATATCCGAACCACTTAATGCGTATTTCGGGGTCGCGACTGGGCCGCTTAAAGGCCGATTCAAAATGGAGGATCCAGCATTAATTGAAACGTATGACCGTTTTGGATGGTGGTGAAATTTTCATTGCTGCAACAATTGATCGTTTGACAGTGACACTTGAAGGGGGTGTGAAGGGGGTATGTCTGTGACACAATTTTTGACTTTGCAGCTCGATTTGGATTAGTTAGTAGGTGAACATAGCAAAAGTGCGAATCTTTATCCCCTCTGTGGAAGGTGTGGAAACGCACACCTTCAACAGAGGGGATAAAAATGCGCACTTTTGCTATGTTCACCTACTAACTAGTCCAAATGAAGCTGCAAAGTCAAAAATTGTGTCTCAGACACCCCATTCAAATGTCATTGTCAAACGATCAATTGTTACAGCAATAAAAATTTCACCCCCTTGAAAGGAAAACTTGGAATAGTGAAATAATACATAATTTCAAAGAGAATTCAATGCTCTACAAACCTACGATAAGCATCAGTTTTTATGATGCATTGTTGGAGAGTTATAAGCCCTGAAAGAGCAAAACATTGGATAAAAACCTGTTATTTTAACAATTACACACCTTCAAAAGCGAATATCTCGGGAACTGTTGAGAATATTACGAAATTCCACTGAACAAAAATTGTAGAGAATTTATCATGCTTCATCTTTGACTAGTTAGTTATGTCAGTTGAATGCATTTTTCTCAAGATATGAGCGTGGAAGCAAAACGTTGAAAAATGCAACTTTTAAACCACCCTCTTCCCTTAGCACATGAGTTAGGAATGGGGATTTTGATATGTTCTCCTCCTGACTAGTCTCAACAAAGCTGCTAAGTCAAAAATTGTGTTTAAAACATTCCCTCCAAATTCCTTTATCAATTTGTCTATTGATGCAAAAATGGAGATTTCACACACAACACTAAAGCTGCTGCAAAAGGTGTAGGGAAATTCGTAAAAGTGTGAAATTATACATCAATGATCACATAATTATACAGCTCATAATCAGCATAGATTTTTCCCATCGATTTTTAAAACACCAAAAATAGAAAAAAATTGGTGGCAAACGTGCTTTTTTCAAAAATGTCACACCTTCAAAAGCGGATATCTCGAAAACTAGAGGAGATATAAAAAAAGTTGTAGAATGAATATTGTAAGAAATTATGTAAGCTTTAATTTGTTATATGACAGTCAAGTCCTTAGGATACATAGTTTTTTAGTTTTATGCAAGAAACCAAAATATGGTACCTTTGAACAACCCTCAGCACAGGGGGTAGGGGTGGGGACTCTTGATATGTTTACCTCCTTACCACCCTAAACAGAACTGCGGGGTCAAAAATAGTCTTTCAAACATTTCTCTTTATACCCTTTTTTGAGCATTCATTGCCTGGACTAATAATTATAGAATTGTCTAAATAACTAATCTACACAGATATTGTATATTTTCAAAACCGTACTAATTTTAATTATTATCAAGTTAAAATTAATTGCTCAATCTGGGGTAATAAAAAGAGAAATATATTTGCTGTTAAAAAAGTGCCAACAGCACGTGGTGTTCCCAAGCGGTCACCCATCCAAGTACTGACCACGCCCGACGTTGCTTAACTTCGGTGATCGGACGAGAACCGGTGTATTCAACGTGGTATGGCCGTTGGCGAAAGCAATGGTGGAAATCTCTTTAGATTACCTGACATTGCTTGAACTTTTCTCAGTTTTGCAGAGTGGAGTTTTTGTACAAATATTTTTTAAAATAATTGGGCTATTGCTTGTTTTTTAGGTAAATTTGGAATTTCAAAAATCACAATTCATGACTCACAGCGATTTCCTATCGCTGTTATACCGATACTTTATTACCTACTCATCAATAATAATGCAGAACGATTCTATACATTTTTCAATACCTTACCGTAATTATCACAGATTGTAAATTGTAACAAAAAATTGCAGAAAGCAAAAGCATGATAACGTCGTGTACGAACACGAAGACGAAACCCGTGAAATTAAAACTGACACTTAAAATCGGCACTGGGGGCACTTTAGGTGGGGGCTGATGGTCTCGATAACAATTAGTCACGGCGGGAGATTTGAATTTTCAATGACATTACTACAACGTATGTTATTTCAACTGGTTACATTTCTTCCTTTGCAATACTTTTAGAAGGAAGAAAAGTAATGGAGCTGTAATTCCCATTGTATGTATTATAGTTATGTGTTTTATTTTTGTCACTGTCTGGAAATGTATGAGACAAAATTGAATAAAACAATAATTTAATTAATGCAGCAGTTTGAAAGACTGTAGTGAGGTCCACGTTATAATGGCAGTGGAGAAAGATGGGAGAACAACATTGCCGATCCTCTGTCTTGTCAATGTCTTTTATAGACAATGTAGCTGATACAGGTTTATTGATGTAATATTAACTGTTCATTCACGTTTAAAATAACAAATTATATTTTATCAAGCAAAAATTATATTTTTCAATGATTTCATAATGAATTTTCATAATCAAGATTAAATATTTTGTTAATTAATTATATTTCTTCATTGTTAAAAAACGATCTGGCAACCGAGCGAAGCGAGAAAGAGATAACGCTATCCGCTTTGTTGAATGATAGACAAGGATAGCAATACAATTGCTAATCGAACACTGACATTATAACGTGGACCTCACTATAGTGTTCGGTTTTAACTAAGCTTGGTCAAGACATTACATTCGTACATGATCAAAAGCCGGGTACAATTTACAAGTGTGTGCGTCTTGGAAATAGAACAAATTCATTACATTACCATTACATTATTCTATTCATAAATAGAATACGGTACATTCAAAACACATAGAATAAGTTCATCAATAGTACCTATCTATCACCAAAGAAATCATTCGTTTTCGCTAACCTTACTATTAAATCCTCATTTTCATCGTTTACAGAAGTGGCGTGTGACCACGTGGAAGGCGGTCTCTACATCGGACCCGAGTTCCTCTTGGGCCAGGTTTACGATGGCAGTTGCAGCACCCAGGAGGTGCGAGAAACAGTTGTGCTCTACCGGCCCGTATACGTGAGTGTAGCACGCAACGTGCCCACGTCAGACTAGCATCAGGCCATGCCGGGTCCCAGCGGAGCCACGGCACACCACACATGATCGCTCGACTCTGTCTTGGTCAAGCGTGATCACTGATCTTCGGTTAAAGGATGATCGGTTATTAAAGGTTAATCATCGTTTAGAGGATGTACAATGGTTAGGATGATCGGTTATTAAAGGGTTTACGGTAGTTAGGATGATCAGTGATTAATTTGATTTGATAGAGGATGATCGGTGTTTGAGACATTTACAAATTACGAGCACATTCCTCGTCACACATGATTAATGGTTTATGGTTTTGATAATAGGTACCGTGGTTAAAGGGTAATCGGCGGTTAAAGGATGATCTGTGTTTGAGGCATTTACAAACAGATTACTACTCGTCATACATGATTACTGGTTTTGTTTGTTTTATCAACATGGTACAGTTGAAGGTAAATCAGCGGTTAAGTATGAACAGCGGTTAGGATGATCGGTTATTAGGGTAAAGGATGTACGGTGATGAGGATAATCAGTGAATAAACGATGATCGGTGTTTGAGAAATATACAAACAGATTCCTCATCATAAATTATTACTAGTTATTTATTTAGCGTATGGCAGATACACATCACATATAAAGCTCATGAGTCTCAAATGGTTATTTGTTACGTCAGTTTTGTCAAACTGACGTAGGCGTAGGCCCAAGTTGATTGGAAGTCTGGTCATCAGATCAATACTCATTTAAATTATATTAAATTGATTCATCAATGATTATAGAATTATCAGTGGTCAAGCCTTCATTATCTTACTTTGTATGTATTAAGAACGGTACTTTCCAGATCACAGCATGTATTAGGCTATATGAGTAAGTAAGACTTGATCATAAGCACGATGAATGACTTAATGTTTGGACATGATTAAAGGATTGAAGATAAGAAATGATCAATGATTATGTACGATCGGTAATAATAATTCCAATCAAATTTAACCGCCTTATGATGTTATTAACGGAATAAATGAACGAGTTTTTCCACAGCCAGAACTGAACGACTATTCTTTGAAAATATCACTAATGAGGTCAGCCATTTTCTTAATAGAATGAATTTTGAATGATTATGAACATCATCTTTGATTACTGAAGTTACTGAAAAATATGAACACTGATTGATTTTTTTCAAGATGTTATCCATATTAGTTTAAGGTTGGAGCGTGAGAACCCTGACAGCATACAATGTTCTTTAAACATTTAATAAACATCTATTTAGGTAATTCTCAATGTTTATTAAACATTAGTTTTTTAAACTTGATGTTAGATACTGTAAACGTTTATCAAACATTCAAATGTCCCGGTTCTAAATGGGAGGGTGGTTCAATATTATGATAAAACTGGACCTACAGTATTAATGGTGTTATGAGACAGTGTTGAAAGTCAATAATATTATGGGTAATAAGAGAGATTATGAGGGATGAAAGCACCTATATAGTTCTAGGTGGCTTTCGAACGATTGGTTTATTTATTACTGTATATGATCAGTGATTATGAAACTAACACAGAGAATGATCATTGACAATAACGACATGGCATTTTGATCAAGTAAAATAAATTTCAACATCAAAAAAACTGAAAACTTTAAACTGGTCAACATCATAATTATTGATTACTGATCCGGTAATTGATGAATGAGCTCTGATCAATCGCTGAAAAATTATTGATGTGGAGAATGACTTTTAATATTCAACTATAGGTGTTAAATGTTTATATATACATGTATGTAAGTTCCAAAAAATGTAAAATTTTATCTGTATAAAACAAACATTCCCAAAGTGAAGATTGTAAGTTGTTAAGCACGATGTATGCAGTTTGAGTGAATTAATTGAGTTTATAATAAAATATAATACACACGTACTAATTGATCAAGTTAAAATTAAAGCGTCATTTCTTCCAATTTGGAACTTCAAAAATCAAGATTTACAAACTTAAGTGACTGAAACGACAAATAATATAGTGTTCAATTAATTTGGATAGTTGATTATTGAAACTAATATAATTTTGAGAATATAAACACACATTTGAAATTTCGGTCATCTGTGTAGGCATAACCACCTCTAATACAGACTGTATTAGAGGTGGCTATGGTGTAGGCCTAATGTAATAAAATGGAACCATAATTTAAAATAATCTGACTCAACTAATTATTATTAATGTCAAATCTCCTGCTATTTGGACTCTCTTTCTACAGGTTTGGCTACAATACAGAGTATATTATTATAATTTTTATGGAGGTTATTTTCACCAAATGGGATGAGAAAAAATCTATAAAAATTCAATAGGAATCCTATTCAATATGAGACGATGATTATTAAAAGGCCTACTAATTTATTGCTTTATTAAAATGTGTGTTGAACCCACTCAAACTGCATGATTGCCAAAAATGTGTATTGGGAAAAGCTCAAGCCTAACAGCATCAATTTTTCACAGGCCATCAAATATTGTATAAATTAAAAAATTATAAATGGTAGAATGTTTAACTGTAACGAAAATATTTTAAGGAAACAAAGGTTGATGCATTTGTATCATATATGGTTCAATTTTAAAACCAGTTTATGTTTTTCATATAATATAAGATAGTTTTTAATACCATAATCAGAAAAGTCACAATCCAGCTAAAGTAGCCATATAAATAGACTGGGAGTTTTTTATTCGATGTTGCATGTGAGAAGGATATGCAAACCCATCAATTTAATATGTTGCTTATGTATATAGGTATCAATCGTATTTTTCCATTCGTATTATTAATTACCTAATTTTTGTTTCTAGCCTAATTACCGTTCACTTCAGTGTGTTCACTTTAAAAAAAATATATATTTCTCATCATCAGAAGTTGACTGAAAATTGATGAGAAGCTTTCAGATTTTATTGAAAATTTATGTGAATCCAGTCTTGTTAAATAGTTCAAGATTATCCTAGAATGTCAATATGCTAAAATAATGTAATTAGCCTTACCTTATTTGATTTGATATTGTGACCCTTGTCACAAGATTTTTTAAATTTTAGGATACTTCAGGAGAAAGTTACAGCCCTACATGTTTATAATTTTTGCAAAACCTTATTTGACTCAGGTAATTTATGTTACCATTGCCACAATAATTTTTAAATTTAAGAATATTCTATTAAAATGTTACAGCACGACTTATAAAATATTGTATCTAGAACTGGACGAAACAACTACAGTAACTATATCATTGAAAGGCTCAATTCAAAAATTAGTGTAATCAATAAATGAAAAAACAGCAACACTAGCTCAAAAGGTTCAGATTTAAAGCAATGTGCGAAATAAGTGCAATAAAACTGTAACTAAGACTGTAAAAACCTCACATTAGATTTTTCGAGTATAGATTACAAAATTCTAAAGAAAAAACAGAGTTTAGAAATCTCTTAAAAGCATTTCTATTTCACAAATTCAGTAGTTTCCTGATGAAAACAGTTTTAGGCCTATATATGACTCACAAAAATTATGGAATTTTAACATAAATTCAATAGAAAAAATTCTGTACCTTTGTCATACTGTAGCTGAAAGACTGCAGACCTCACATTATATGGTTGCATCCATCTATTGTGAATGGAAAACTTCTAAAATATTTATGAATTGAACGAATTTTATTGAAATCTATGTGGCCTAATAGCTCCCAATCAAGGTGTCTTGATTGGTTTTCAACCGAAATTTGAGAATACAAAAATTTCAAATTGTTATTTGAAATACAGAAGGGATAGTGCAATGCGAAAACTTACACTTTTTACTTGAATAATTACTTATTCTTCAATTCTCTACAAAAATTACAAGAGAATTCGAGATAATTAGGCTATTGCTTAGTTACAATTAAAACTATTAACAATTGAAAGCAATCAGAAAATCTATCATGATGTGAATTGATGAAAATTTTTCATCAACAGTAAAATTGACAGTAAGTGGTTATAGAATACAGTTCATTGTAATCCAAAACTTATTTCAGAGCTCACTTTTCAAAATATAAAACCTTTGAATTCATAACTACGCAAAACCAAAAGATTGTTTCGTCCAGTACTCTCAAATCCCCAGAATCTTCTTTGTAAACAGAATCAATGTGTCTTAAGTATAATAAAAAACAAAAAAATGAGGGTTTATATGCTAATTGTATACTCACCCATGTCAATACTGTATGTATTCTGTGTATAATATATAATAAATATTTACTAACAATAGGCACCTAACAAGTATGTTCCAACCTCGGTTCATGATAAGTTACCAGCAATTAATTATTGTGAATCTATAGCCTACTACTTAATTTTAAAATGTCAAACTACAGATAAAGTCAACATTTTTCGGGTTTTCTATGGTAAAACGTTGAATTATAATACTAATTTCAACATGGTTTCATAATAAATAAATAAACTACATTAATGGATGAATGAGATGACCCAACACATGAAAATTTAGCCAATATTGTTTCAGTTGAGCTGAATCATTAAACGCGATTGTTCAGTTTCTTTTTTTCGTTGAAAAATAAAATAGAACTCAAAAATAAAAACTCTTGATTTGTTTTGAATTGCTGAAAACTGATAGAATCTTCTCTCCAGATTCTTGAAATTCACATAATAATGAGGTCTGTCACAAGTTTGAAATAATGTAAGAAAGCTAATAAAAGAATGCACTCTAAAGTGTGAAGTACTTCTCTGTATACTAAGTATAGTATTCTAATATTCTAAAGAGTATTGGACAGTAATCAAATTTTAAAAAAATCTAATAAAAAACCTTCAATTCAGAAAGTGAGGAGGATCAACCACACTTAAAATTAAAGGGGGATTAAAACAAGAATAACTTAAATTGAGAGAAATGAGTTTAAAAAATATGTCATATTCATGTATTTTCAGTGAAGATTCTACATCCATTAATGATTCACTGTAAAATTCAATTGGACTATAAGAAAAATGTGCTTAATTATTTTTTATATTATTGGCTGAATTGAAGAGAATCAGAGCATGTTTTTGAAACAAATATATAATATATGTCCTGAGGCAGACTAGGACTTAATTGAATATAATATTATGTATTATTGAATTCAATAAACAAAATTAAATCTGTTTCGATGTAGTGTGATGTTGTTAATCTAAGTTTAACTAACTGCTCTACTTATAAGTTGGAGTTCCGATAAAAACTAAAATACCAATACATAAATGTACTGTTGAATGATGGATAAATATATAGGTAGGCTACAATAGATTTCATACACATTTGAAGATAAATTAATGTTATCTATTTGTTGAGTGTTTATTGTATGAACGAACGAATTATCGAAGTGTTAAAGAAATTGATATTGTTAGACATTATGTATTTTTACAGACTAGTTTCAAAGTGTTGAAATGATTATGTTAAAAATTATTTGAGGAGCTGTAGGCTAATATACTCATAACATTCTAAATAAATATTTCTTAATAAATGTGCCAATAAAGAATGTTGTATAAATACATTTTTTTTTGTTACCCACTGCTATTTTTCATTCAGGCTACTACTTAGTAGGTATTTTCAGATAAATTTAAATTCTAATAAACAAACTAAAATATTCATGGAATGTTGGAACGATTTGAAATTGGTTTTTCATAGATATGATGAGTACGTAAATTTTACCTAAATGAATATTATTACCAACGGAAAGATCTAAATAATTTCAAAAGATTGTAAATAGATAAAATAGTCACTTGATAAATTTTCGAAAATCAATGCTCTATTGTAGATTTTCTATCTTTATAGATAAAAATTACCAGCAAATCACAAGTTTTCAATTTGGCATAGATCCAATTCATATTCATCTCTAAAAACACTAAAATATCCTGTTGCTTGGTTTAAATACGTTTACTGATAAATTTGATGAATGTGGAATGAAATAAATTCAAAATATATATTAAGAATTGTAATATATTGCAACCTCAAAGATACTAGCAATTTTGTGTACATCAAAATAGTATTATTAATTTGAAATTCATTCTAATCTTAATCCTTGTTATATTTAGAGAGAACAGATAATAATTTTTGAGAAATATTGAGCTAAAAAATAATCTATTCTTGGCATAAATTTCGATTTTACAAAATTACACTTACACTATAATATAAAAATAAAATAATTGATGATGACAAGTATTTACATGAAGTCGTTATGAATAATATATAATATTACACAAATGATTAAATTTTGAGACAGTATATAGCAGAGAAAAGCATTCACACGAAATGTAAGTTTCAGCTTTCTTAAAGCTGCGTTTACACCAAAGTTATTAACAAAATGTTAATAGCTTAACCCTTATAGATTCTATTAGATTGAACATAACTTATCATACACATGATGAACATATGTGTTTGTCAAGTTCCGTTCAATCTAATAGAATCTATAAAGGTTAAGTTATCAACATTTTGTTAATAACTTTGGTGTAAACGCAGCTTAAGACTTCTTAATTTTCTTATACAGTATTTCCTTGTATGCAATCATAGAGGCCCAAAACCTCATATATAACTGACATCCGAAATAATAATGTAATTATCTGACATTATATAATAGCTGAAGAGTATTGTTTAGAATTTAAAATTTCCAATGAAAATTTTACGCTATTGACAAACAAACATCATTCTATTCCCAATACTAAATATGAAATTCATTAAATTCTCCCTTATCTACTGCAATATTCTGTTACCTACAAAATAAACTGGTTAGCTCTACCACTCCATATAAAAATGTCAAATTACATCTAAATTCCTAAAGCTATTATGATTTGTTGAGTATTGCACGGGTCAAGTTTTACAATCAAATATCAATACATAATTTTCAATAAATAGGTTGACGATTTGGATTAACTACTAAAAACTATTTTCAAATAGTTTTTAACAAAAAAATTTCTAATTGATTACACTCTTCAATAGATAAGCTTGCTGATTTAAATTAACTAGGTACTAAAGCTAATATCAATTAGTTTTCAATAGACTTGATAATGAAGGAACTAATAATTTTTGGTTACATGAAGGATATTAATTAGTGATTTGTAAGAATTATTATCAAGTTAATAAAAGTAATAAATAGGAATCTATAGAAATTATTAATAAAATTTAATTAGTTAAATAATATTTGATTTCGAGCTATATGTGCTGTATTACCGATTACTTAATATCAGTCTTAAAAAATGAACAAGTAATAATATTGAAGGTTTATTTAAGAAACAGCCACTTAAAACCATTGAAACAGCATTCACAGATCCATATTTGACTCAACCATATAATTTTGCGTTTGCTACATCTAGAGTATATACAAATACTTTCGGTTCATATCTCGTACTTTCATGTATTCTAAAAGTCGAAAATAGTAATCATTTGGACAAAATGAAAGTTAATCTTTATTTTCCTGATACGTCACTAGCTCGCCCATCAGAATTTAAATAAATAATTCTACTTTCTAATAATGTTTCATTAAATTGTTTCCCATTGAAAATATGGTTCTTATTTTAAAAGCGCAATAATGTCAAATAATAATTTGAGTACATCAAAAAACCGGGATCGGAATATATTTTCTCTAAGTCCACTCACTCCCTTTCTCTCACTCTCTCTCTCCCTTACCTTACAATCCCAAACTAAAAAAAAAATTCAACTCAACTCATAAAATGATTGTGCTGTTGACAACCAGAAAAGCAAGAAACTGACCCTCTCACGTATTTTCATAAATAACATAATCGGTCTTGAATTGAAAATTTAAACCATGTACTTGAAATTTTAAATTGGAGAATACTTGAACTCCGAATTGTAATAAACAGATCACAAATATAATTTTCATAAATTCACCGATGGAATTCACAATTTCTAGCCCGAACAAGTAGGTAAGTTTCTATTTTCATAAAAATATATTGACTAACATCAAATCTTGTGGTTGCCTACTATGTAATTACCACTTCAAAATCCAAAAACTTGTACTTTTTAAGGCTCGAAACTACCTCAGACCGGAGCTAAGACAGAATCAGTAATCACAATCACAAATCATGATCTCTAGATCATTCATTAAATTTGGAGAATTAATGGACTTCAAAATCTATATTAATTCTAATCTAAGTTAAGAGATAGTACAAAAATCGTTGTAATGATAAAAAGCTGATAAAACACTCCTAGACTTTCTAAATTTTCCATCGATATAAAAATATGTAAAAATAATTTCTGTTTTAAAACCTAAGGCTCAACTCACACTTACGCGACTCAAGTCGAGAAGAGACTGCGACTCTAGTCTCTTCTCGACGCAGCATGTGTTTCCAAATGGTGACACTCAGACAAGTCGGTTCTAGTCTCCGCGATGTCACCATTTTTGAAAACACAGTCTAGAGTCGCCGTCTCTTCTCGGCCTGAGTCGCGTAAGTGTGAGTTGAGTCTAACAAAAGATTCATTCTACAAATGTGGATCAAATTCAAAGTTATCGTGAATTGAAATTGAAAAGATGATTATTTCCAAGGAAATTTCATTATTACCGTATATGAAAAAATCAAGTCACTCAATTTCAAATCATGTTCTAAAAGAGAGTAGCTTATTACGAAATAGTTATTTGTGCAACTAGTGCGCAAAGTGACAGTTTGCTGCACCGAAAGAAACGTTTACGCACGAGCCGTAGGCGAGGGCGGAATGGCTTCTTGATTGCAGCAGAGGAACTTTGCGCACGTATTTCACATTGAATTTTTCGTACAGTTACCATTGAATATGAAAAGCGGGTAATTAAGGGTAAAATGAAGGCTGAAATCCATCAAATGTTTGTGTGTGTGATCCTGTTATTAATAACAACCTTAATTCATTTAAAAATTAATAATCCAATTGAAGTTGAAAATTCTCAGCCAAAGTTCTCATTTTTATTCATTCAAGAACCAGAAAAAATACAGATAGAACAAAAAATTCACATTCAAAATACACGCCAACAGCTGAGGGATGGCTGCAAGATGGCTGAACCGACAAGTGCGCGACCTAGTGGGAAGAATCATACCTAAGTTTGTTTCATCCAGCTAAAAACTACAGAAACAAGATTCAGAAATTTAGACTTTTGCTCAAATTACCGAGAAAAATGCTCAAAGTAAACTGAAAAATATTTATAAAAATAACATAGACAACAGAGAATATTTATTGTAGTATTCTTATGTTTTTTATTCATATGGATATCGAACAGTAATCATTTAACCTCAAAATTCGAATTTTATAATGTATATTTGCTACTTTTCTCATTGCTTGCAGTTGAAATAATAATTATCAATAGAAAAGAACTATTATTAATTATTAAATGATGAGAATTTGTAAATGATGATTATGTGATTATGATTTAGATGAGCATAATTCTTGTTTTGGATTTCTAGATTGGGATTTTATCATAAATGTAGGGTAGCCATTGAAATGATTCTTATCTAAATCTAACCACAGTCATTGTTACCAACTTAATTTTTGTTTTTGTGCACTAATCCTCCATATAACCCACCAACTATTTTGTGTTGTCATGTTGCAAATCTGGAGTGCAGAAAAAAATTTTCCCGCACTAGAGCGGAAAAGTGATTCTTTGCGTTCTGTAATCAGTGCAGGAATGGCCACTTTTCAAGGTAACTGTAGGAAAAATTAAATTTGAAACTTGAGTGGCATAAATTGGTGAACAAGAGACTTTGGCGTAGCTAAACATTCTAAGATGAAAATTGTGCGAAATTCAAAAGGAAAACTTATTTTAGAAATATATTGCTGCGATGAAGAAGCTTAAAATTGTGTGAATCTGTGGCCAAATCGAAAAATATTTTGACGTTCACAACAATCTTGATGAAAAATCTTGGTAGGTATTATAGTATACGTTTATTAGTATCTTTCCTATCAGCTTGTATTTATTCCAGGTTAGCTTTCAAAGCATTTTCTGATTTTTTCTAAATTTTATTGTCCTATAAAGAAAAAGAGGGATGGCTCTTTTGAAATGTCGGAAATTTCAAATTTCCTTCAATATGTTTGAAGATTTAAAGCCAGACCATTAGGATAAGCCATGACTTTTCGAGCAAAAAATCAGTATGTTTGTACAACTACAAAAACACAGTTAATCATCAAACTACGTTTTATTGTGTTTTGTAATTTAGTGTTTTACCAATAAACTTTTATGATTTTTCTTGTAGTTTGCTCCTATTGTTCCTCTTTTATGTTTTTTATGGCTTTTCAATTTTGATCTACATCTCCTATTTACTGTGATTTTTAATGTATTTTGTTTTTGTATCATTTATATTATTTAATATTCGAATATTGTAATTTTTATAAGTTTTTGCTTGTATCTGTTTTTTACTGTTATTTTTCTTGTAAAATTGGTGTTGTGCCGTTGTAAGTTGAATAAATAATAAATAAATGATTCTCCATCATGAAGCTGTAAGTCGGTACCATAGAGAAATAATAGCACATGAAGATGGAAATAATATCCCATGGTATTGGAACACTTATGTTCTAAGTGTGCATCCGATTCTTTGTTAACACAAGCCGAATACTGCCGACTACTGCCTACTATCACTGTTTTGGCCGAGTGAGAGTATAAGACCAGCACAGTATGAGAGACTACCAGCGTCACATAACTTCAAGAAAAAGATCTTCTAGGACTATTGGCTTTAGTTAACACAGAAAAATCTTCAAGGACTATTGGCTTTAGTTACACTGAGTATGAACGCACTATACCATTGGCTATCTTCTCATGCTATCTTATCTCTATGGTCGGTGCCCATAACATCTTGGATAACTTGCGAATTATTTAAATCATAAATCGAACTCTTTCCACTAAACGAACTTCAAACTTTCTACAACGCACAACTGACAAGATATCTTACAATAATAAATAACTGACCAACTACCGATCAACACTACGGATGGATATCGAAGTTTAACGATAAATCACATTATCCTATCAATAGCAAGTATCGATATAATAGATGAGATATATTCAAAAACTGAATCGATGTCTTCCAATCATCAATGTTATTTTAAAATCGAAATATTTTCAAACCAGTATGATGAAAGATTGGCTTCTAGGAGAAATAAATGAAAAATATCAGTTTTTCTTGCAAAAACAAGAATAACATAATTTGTCTTAGGAACAGACACTGAAGCGGTATCATATCCCACTGTATCGTATCAATGAAAAACTAAAACATCAATGCTAAAGTTGAGCAAGACAAGTTAAGGTATGAACATACTTACGCAACAATTGCTTTAAGCGCTTATTAATAACGTCATTGCCTTGTCATCATCCGCCCATTAGTTCTCCTTGTATTGGTTTTGTAAGATGGGGTCCGCCAATCAAATTTGAAAGACTAACGTGAACTGGGGGGTTTGTAATGGAAATTTTGAAACATTTTCATATTTCTAACCAATCAATGATTATAGCAGAATCTGCCTAAAAAGCAGTCGTTAGGTCATGTCAGAGACCCTGAAAATGATCAGTTGCGACCTGAAAACTCTGACACCAGACCTGAGCCAGCCAGGTCACTCGATATTATTATAGCAGAATGAAAAAATCTACGTTTTAATCATCAATGTTTTCCCATAGAAACGAATCATTAATATTCATTGATTGAACACCAATTGGTCAAATATCCAAATCAAGTTATAAGAGACACCATTTTAAAGGTACGATGTTTAAATTATTGAAAGTGAAATGTAACCTTCCTTTTAAGAAAAATGTAACTATCGTATTTGGGAGTAGAGCAAATTAGGGCTAAGGCTGTTCCCAGTCTCACCAGCTTTATAATTCAAATTACAAAATGATTTTTATAATAACGAATAAGTGAATTTTCTGAGAAAAAAACATGGATGTTCAAATACTTTCTGGGTAGGTTTGAATGTGATATTGTAGTAGTTATCCTTACTGAATAAAAAGATGTTGTCTTATCACAGATTTATTAAAAAACAAGATACCGGTTTCGGTTGTTACACCATTATCAAACTTTGGTACACTCACAGAGTTTAGAGACTAGAGATACAACCGAAACCGGTATCTTGTTCAAAGGTGTGTTTTATTCATCGATAACCATCCCTAGTTTCAATGCATGAATGTGATTTAGATGTTATGAAATGATCATAGATGATTTTTATCGACCCCACACACCAAACTGGACAAGAAAATATAGATTTTCAAACATGGAATACATCGTTGACAAGAAAATATCAATTTGCAAATATCGATCTTAAAAAATCGATTAAATTGATTATAATAAAATATCGATTTGCAAACATTGATGACAAGATATATCGATTTTCAAACATCATTACCAAAAAATGTTGTTTTCCAAGCATCGATCCTTAAAAATATCAATTATCCCAACATCGATCTATCGTTTACCATACATCGATCCAATTATTGACAAGAAAATATCGAAACCAACCCATCAACCATATCGACTAGCGAGTATCGATCATCAAACATTTTTGACGGGAGACGACGTGGTGAGGACGGGCGGCTCAGGCTGGTAGGGCGTGGCGGCTGCCAGGAAGGTGGCGATGCTCTGGTAGTAGCCGGGACACGTCCAGGTGTCGTTGTGCGTGCCGGCCGCCACGTGCACCAGCTGGCGCAGTGGACTGGACGTGCAGCGCGCGTGCAGCTCGGTCATCATGGCAGGTGGCACCAGCGAGTCCAGCAGCCCGGAGATGAACAGCGCCGGAATGCTGATCTGCGACACTTTGTGCCGCGACAAGTACTGCAACCACATGTATACGTTAAGGTCCGTACAGATTTACGCGCCGCGAACATGAGCAATTCACTTTTAATCAGCTGATGCCAAGATTTTTATATCTGTATCTTACCGTTTCTGTAAAAATACAGATATAGTCAGCTGATTAAAAGTGAATTGCTCATGTTCGCGGCGCGTATATCTGTACGCACCTTTATTCATTCAATCTAACAAACATTCACAAAATGCACTCTTATTTTTAAAGATACTGATTATAAAACACGATAAAAATGATGAAGTAACCTTTATTTTATTACACTACTAGTTTCAAATCTTCAGGAGCCGTTTTCAAGTGTAAATTAAATAAACTAGCGACCCTCTGGGTTGAAGAACTTGCTTATGAACTGTTGTATTGATCTTTGAAATCCGCAACTTGTAATATTTATAGAGAGTTGGTGAGAATTATTATGGAAACAGCTTAATATCTCTTCTACATGTATGATATGACAGTAGGTTCCATGGGGATATTATTCCAATTGAAAAAAAAACTAATTTCTGTCGCTTCAAAACTTTTTTCAACCATCTTGGATTCGTCATAATGGATCCAACTTCATTTCTAATCCAGCTTCATTTTGAATCCAACTTCATTTCGAGTCCAACTTCATTTTTTCAAATGGGAAGATGGCCATGTGATACATGATTTCTATACAGAATTTCAAAAGGAATTTAATTGCGAAACCCGTACATAAATATCTTAAACCTTTCAATGATCTCAACATTTAAATATACTAATAAATGATACAAAAATTTAATAAAAAATTAGTACGTACATTGGATAACCAAGTGTTATTGAACACTAATAGTAGTAGCTTCTACTCAAAAATTCAACACTTTGAACAAAAATAATTATTCATAGCAAATTTGTCAACGTCAGAGCATACTACATCACAAGTAGTATTATTAATTACGCGTATGTTACAGACAGGCAGACAGACGTTAACGGAAGCGAGAACTTATAAATTAAATATGTTGTGTATTATTCAGCTGAAATCATTAGTCGGCGCATAAAGTCTGTCAGCCTGACTGTGTGATAACTCCCAAATAGCATCAGCTTTTTTAAATGAATGAAAAAATTACAGAAATAGCATGCAATTAATTCCAGCTGTCTAAATGATAAATCAAAACAATTTTTTTCCTTATGCACTTTCAATGTTACACCTTCAATAAGTCAAAGGTGAGAACTCGCTATCGCTCGTTCAATAAACAGCATTGAATTAATGCTAGTTTATGTTCATATTATGAGTACTACTTTTAGATTACTAAATAATAAATTAAAATAGCTAGTAGTTATGTAAACAGTAGACCTGACGCAGTATTCTCATCCACAAGTACCTTATGGAAATACAGCAATAGACTGGCTTTTCCACACATCTGTGTAATCACTTGTCAGCTGATTTATGATGAATGATTCTATAGTCTGATTTTTACTCTGATATTGGCGTATGAAGGAGGCTCCTTTTTCCTTTTATATTATCCTTGAAATGCAAAATTTCCAAAAACCTTGTATATACTTCGACGCGCAATTAAAAAAGGAACATACCTGTCAAATTTCATGAAAATCTATTACCGCGTTTCACCGTAAATGCGCAACATATAAACATTTAAACATTAAGAGAAATGCCAAACCGTCGACTTGAATCTTAGACCTCACTTCGCTCGGTCAATTAAGATTGAATACTTTGTTAATATATTTCTACATTGTAAAAAACGATATGGCAACTTTGCAGATCTAGAAAAGGATAGAGCTATCTGCTTTGACGAATGATAGACTAGGATAGCAACACGAATTTTAATCAAATATTGTCATTATAACATGCACCTCACTATAGTTGTTCATTGGAAGCACTGCTATGACAGTCGTCTTGAATTTTGAGAAAATGTATTTAAAAGTTACTAGTGAGCAAGAAGTCAGGTTTGTGAGTCGGGTGATCGAAGTTATGCCATTTGTTTTGCTTGAGAAGCCGTTTGGCTGCAGCAGCACTGTGAGGCCGAGTTGTCATGCATCATAACGATTCCGGTTGAAGTTGATGTATTTAACTGATGTATTCAATTTTCCGGCACCATTCACGCACATCATCACTTCTAAAGTTTGTGAGTTTTGTGAGTTGTGGCCTTAGACCAGTTATAGAATAGACACGACCCATTGTATATTCATACTGAAAGTCGATGAAGCCAACATCTACTGCCATATCGCCAAATCGTGACGTCATCATCATCTAGAAAACTTTTCTTTAGAGTTTGTTCACATTGTTTTCCATAGCAGATTGTGTCCATTCCAGCGGGAGTTTACCATTTTAATGAATAATAATTTACATCCTTCTGAAATAGATACAATCTGAAAGTTTTCTATCCGATGATGACGTCACGATTTGGCGATATGACAGTAGATGTTGGCTTCAGAGGCTAGACTTCCCAGCGTGTCTATTCTATAACTGGTCTAAGGTTGTGGCATTGTGCTTCAGGAGCAGAGCTGTCATATGGCAAGTGGAAGACTGAACCGGCTCAGAGCTGAATGTACCTGCACAAGAGAAAACTGCACAACCTGGAGGCAACTTGACGATCCGCACTGCGACTGCAGTGATATCCAGTCAGATGACCACCTGTTAAAATGTCGTCTTGCTCCACAATGCACAAGACATTATATTTTTTTGCCGAGCGAAGTGAGGTCTAAGATTCAAGTCGACGGTTTGGCATTTCTCTTAATGTTTAAATGTTTGAATGTTTAAATGTTTAAATGTTTAAATGTTTAAATGTTGAAATGTTTAAATGTTTAAATGTTTAAATGTTGAAATGTTGAAATGTTTAAATGTTTAAATGTTGAAATGTTGAAATGTTGAAATGTTGAAATGTTGAAATGTTGAAATGTTGAAATGTTTAAATGTTTAAATGTTTAAATGTTTAAATGTTTAAATGTTTAAATGTTAAATGTTTAAATGTTTAAATGTTTAAATGTTTAAATGTTTAAATGTTTAAATGTTTAAATGTTAAATGTTTAAATGTTTAAATGTTTAAATGTTAAATGTTTAAATGTTTAAATTTTTAAATGTTTAAATGTTTAAATGTTTAAATGTTCAAATGTTTATATGTTGCGCATTTACGGCGAAACGCGGTAATAGATTTTCATTAAATTTGACAGGTATGTTCCTTTTTTAATTGCACGTCGACGTATATACTAGTAGTTCTGTGAACAGTAGACCTCACGCAGTATTGTCATCCACAAGTACCAGATGTCAACTGTTTTAAATGTTAACAAACTCAGTTCACGTTTGAATTTGTATTTCATATGATATAATTAATCCAGTTCCGTGATGATCTTTCTATCTGATGAAAATTAATTTTTTAGAATCAAAAATATTATAATTTCTCCAGCATTATTTGGTTCATTTGTTTATTTTTATTCACCTATTAAATTAGTTTTTTCGAATGTGAGAATATTGATTCTGATGGGCACGCATAATAATACCATGACTGCAAAACAAAATATTGAAACCAAAGACCTTAAAGCTGCGATTAGACCAAATTTATTAAAAAATGTTAATAACTCAATCCTTTTAGATTATATTAGATTGAACATAACTTATCATACACATGATGAACATATGTGTTTGTCAACTTCCGTTCAATCTAATAGAATCTATAAGGATTAAGTTATAACCATTTTGTTGATAACTTTGGTGTTCATCGAGCTATCAAATACATAAAGTCTGAGTTTTCAAGTGTTTTAAACACATATATAACAATATTATTCACAAGTTCTTCTTGTTCTAGTTGGAGTTTGTGCTAGGATCATTTGAATCGGCATGCTTATGATCAATGGTCTGGATCTGTTTTTAGGAATTTGCTGTATTCTTCCTCATTCATCAATTCCTCCAGCTCATCTTTCTTATCAAACCAGCTTAAAGATATAGCCTACCTCTTTAATGTCTTTGATTGAAACTATAGACCTTATACAAATACAGTAATAGACTGGCTTCTCCACACATCTGTGTAATCACTTGTCAGCTGATTTATGATGAATAATTCTATAGTCTGATTTTTACTCTGATATTGGCGTATGAAGGAGGCTCCTTTTTCCTTTTATATTATCCTTGAAATGCAAAATTTCAAAAAAACTTGTATATACGTCGACGCGCAATTTAAAAAGGAACATACCTGTCAAATTTCATGAAAATCTATTACCGCGTTTCGCCGTAAATGCGCAACATATAAATATATAAACATACAAACATTTAAACATTAAGAGAAATGCAAAACTGTCGACTTGAATCTTAGACCTCACTTCGTTCGGTCAACAAGTTTTTTTTGGAAATTTAGCATTTCAAGGATAATATAAAGGAAAAAGGAGCCTCCTTCATACGCCAATATTAGAGTAAAAATCAGACTATAGAATTATCTATATATATATATATATAAAAGCGAAATGGCACTCACTCACTGACTCACTCACTCACTCACTCACTCACTCACTCACTCGCATAACTAAAATCTACCGGACCAAAAACGTTCAAATTTGGTAGGTATGTTCAGTTGGCCCTTTAGAAGAGCACTAAGAAATCTTTTGGCAATATTTTAACTCCAAGGGTTGTTTTTAAGGGTTTAAAGCTCGTCTTTTAGCATGTATATTCTTCTTCTCCCAATCTCTTAATTATAATTGAAGGGGTCGGGAGAAAAGAGTGCCAAGCATCATTTTTATAGTTTTGAGATATCAGATGTTGAAAGTTTGACTAAATCCATAAATAATATGTTAGTGCAAACAACAAATCAAAGTTTTTTAATTTGAAGTTCATGTATCTATGCACTGTTTAAAGTGAAGATTGAGGTAAAAAACTCTATTATAAAAATTATATTTGTCATATAAAAAAATCTGTACTGAAAAATGTTGCTTGGCACTTTATTTGCCAAAAAAAAAACTACATAATATAAGATTATACCACCATGTATTAATGTTTTTTTTAAATGTTATCTTAAGTACCTACATCATTATTTTTAAATTCAATAAACAAAATATAAATGAAATTCCATGGTTTTGGGAAAAATAAAGGATTTTAAGAAGGAGCAAAAATGGTTGAGAACCCCTGTCCTACTCAATCATGATGTCTTCTTCTTGGTCTTCTCCTGCAGACTGTAGGCTGTTGTAATAGCCATGGTAAATAGGAGGAATATACGGCAACAAGGATTTGACATCATCTAACTTCTTCTTATTGATAATGTTTGGTGCATTCCTTTTCATGTGGAGTATTGAAGCAGAAGTCCTTCCACGTTTTTTCAGGTTCAACACTAGAAAATCTTCATTCATTTTGTGTTTGAGCTTCATCTCGGATGGTTTGCTGCTGTCAAATTTGAAACAAATAGCCTTCGAAAATCTGGGAAGAGTAACACCATCTGTGCAAAACTTATGTTTTGTGTTGAATAAGTTCTCTTGCAACTTAGTCAAGTCAAAAATATCCTCACTCATCAAACATGTTACAATGAACTTGTTTCTTGTTCCACATTTTGCTACGATCTCTCTCCATTGCTCAGGATTATACACATTTTGACAGTGCTTGGTATGATATTTCTCTATTATTGCAAAGTCTCGGTCCGATGGAAGAAAAGTATGGCCAGTTATCAGGAAGTAATGTTCTATTGACTCAAAACGTTTACTACGTACAAGATGTGACCAAAGTGACATAATGTTCCAATTTTTATTTTGACCACCGCAGTTGTCAGTAAATATTACCAACTTTTTTGCGTGGACATTAGCTACAGACAAGTACTTGATAATACAACTCCCTATCTCATCACTACCCCTTTTTCCAACTGTTTCGTCCCACATGAACATAAAGCCTTGTCCAGAACTGCAGTTGTGAATACCTACATTATAAGTCCACATTTTCCTGCAATAAAATGCAGGTCCACAAGACAGTTTCGGTGTAGGAAGGGTTTGTTGTAAATCAACAGTGATGACATGCACATCATTGGGTGTCTCTTTACTCATAGCTGTGTAATTTTTCAATTTTTCTCTGGCACTATCTGCCCTACGTAAATGGATTTCTTTCTCTAGTTTTGCTGTCTGTTTTTGCTCAGCACTAGCATTGGCATCATCAATGATAATCTGCAAACTATCACATTTACTGCATGTATCAGATTTTGGGAGTTTAAAGCCAATATTATACTTTTCACAAAATATTCTCCTATACTTATCCTCACTAACTTTGGGAAGATTGTTAACTTCACAAAAGTTCAGGTAATATTCATTGTACAAACTTCTTATTGTAATGTCACAACCCAATATACCTTGTTAGGATTTTGTGCTCTACTATAGTGAGACTGGTACTTTGGTATTGCTTTAATGTGCTCATGTACACTATTTTCTGCTTCAGCTGAAACCTTGTGAGGTCTTGTATCATGGGTGCCTCTTTTGTCAGAAGATGGGGTAGATTTTCAGAAACTATTTTTTAATAATGTTGTTGATTCGACCTCTTGCATTTTGTAGACCATGAATGCTCATAAACGATTTTTTGCAAACTCTAAGAGATGAACCACTTTGAAGTTTGATCTTGAAAATGAAAGTGTTTTGTTTGTATGAGGCCTCAGGATTTTGACAATAACGACGTTTGATAGGAATTTTTTCTATACACCCAAAAAGATATGCATTTTGCATATTGAAATTTCCCATATCCCAAAATGCATTGAAGAGAACAAGTTTTTGGTCCTCAGTGACTTTCTCATGACATTTAAGGGGGCATTTGCACATCTCACCTAAAGTCCTGCCTGGTATATTCTTTCCTGACTTTGTCTGATATGCTCTTCCTTCATTCCGCCTTTTCTTTCTCAAATCAACTTGCTTCATGTGTGTTTTGCGTTTTCTTTTCCTTGGGCTTTTTACCGGAGTCAAAATTGGAGATCTTGATGAAACATTGGCAATGTGTTGTGGGCTTGGTGCTTGCAAATCTTCTACCTGTAAAAATAAATAAATATTGATTGTAAATTATTTTTTAATGGCATCAAAATTATTAAATATTTTCGACTTAATAATATTATTATTAATATTATTATTATTATGTTAACAATACCTCTAAAAAAGCCTCTTGTTCAGAGTCAATTGCGGCCTCTGGAGTAGCATCTAGCCCAGCTTCTGGAGCAATCTCTTGCATAGGTTCCAAAAAGTAATCAGCTTCCTTGACACATTTCTGAAAAAGCAAACATATACCTACATTACTGTAGTCCGTTCATCTCATAATCATAATGTTTTTATTCAACAACTTGGATAGAATCAAGATTTTATTTTAAAACATCTACTCATGTGCTTGTTTACATAATAATGTTTTCTAAAAAAAACCTCTAGGCTATGCTATTATAGCCCAATATTATCAGTAAAACTCCACGATTTGAAAACATTTTGCAACTGTATCTTAAATTATGTTTTTTGAAAATGTTGTTTAACTAATCTTTGAACCTCGCCTTAGGCTTTTTAACCTTTAAACTAATGAATGGTTGTTGTCAAAGACTTGAAAAATGTTATTAATAACTATTTCATATTAAAAAATCGCAAAATTTTAGGGGTAATAAAATGCCAACCAACATTTCAAATATTTTTGGGGAAACAAAGTGCTAACCATCAAAAATGATTTATCGATTTATCTCTACCAGAAACGTTTTTTTAACATGGTTACACTTTATTCTGGTGTGAAATAACTGTTTAATAATTAAGTTGTGTTTTAAAGTAATATTAAACTGATATGCATGCACTTATAACACACGATGCTAACCTACAATGTTCATAGTTCTAGGTTAGGGTTAAAATAATGCTAAGCAACACTCACCTTAAAACCTGAAACGCCATTTTCCTCATCATTGGGAGAAAAGTCAGGATCACTATCAGTATTGTCTAGTTCTGCATACAATCATTACGTTTTCATAATAATCCTTCAGATTTCTGACACATTTCCTCTTCCTCTCCATTTTGAATATGATGCTTGGCACTTTCTTTCCCAAACAACATTAAACAAACAGTTGAGGAAATAGAATGCAATGTAAATTTAGAGCTATCTAGTGGCAATAATTGCAATCTGATCAGTGCTGCTTGTAGTCATTTAGTCTACTACCAGATAGCACTGCTAGTTCAGTTCAGCCGAAAATGATGCTTGGCACTTTTTTCACCCGACCCCTTCAATTGAAATTTCCATATCATATGTTACTATAGAACTATAATCTAGATAGAGTACCTCTTCGAAACAGTTGTTAACTGACAACTAAATTAATAATTTTGTCAGGTTGGCATTAAGTTGAGTTGACTTTGTTAGGTTGGCACCAAGTTGAAGATTTAAATGCATTTATCGCGGAAAAATTGATTGGGCACTGCTACTTCAATCCTGGGAATATTATATTTCTAGCCGTCAGGCTCGCTTCGCTCGCCATATCCGTTTAGCCAGACGTTCAGTCTGGACCCCCGACTGGATTGTCCTAACATATGATAAAAATGCTCAAATGAAAAATGCAGGCGAGCGAAGCGAGCCTGCTGATCTCATTCTTGGACGATCCAGTCGGGGGTCCAGGGGGCGGAGCCCCCTGGCTAGACGGATATGGCGAGCGAAGCGAGCCTGACGGCTAGTTCATCATAAATCAGCTGACAAGTGATTACACAGATCTGTGGAGAAGCCAGTCTATTGCTGTATTTCCATAAGGTCTATCTATAGTTTCAATCAGGTACTTGTGGATGAGAATACTGCGTGAGGTCTACTGTTCACAGAACTACTAGTATATTTAATGACAAAGCTGTTAAAACAGTTGAATACTACTACTCCGATATCGGCTACCTGACACCTACGAAAGTACTCATAAAGTTCACTGCGGAAACTTGAATAATTCATCGTTAAATTTATGCTGAAATGTTTTTTCTGTACTATATTTGCTGAAATATTTAAACTTTTGCTGAAGGTGATGCCCACATGAGCTCTAGTAGGCTTTTGCATGAGTAATGAGACGGATGATAATCAGTGATGAAAGGACCTTCAGTTTTAATTGGGTTCCGAACCAACCGGAAAGCGATTTCTCAACTCATAAATCATATTCAGAAGATTTGGCTCGAGTGATCACCCTAACCGACACGGGTAACACCTCGCAACTACCACTTGGCAGAAGACACAAATGAGGCAATGATGATAAATTAATACATATAAGATGAATATATAAATTGATTAATTAATATTCTACCGAACGATTTTATAACAATTATTAGCAAAGATTTTAATCAGCACAACATATCAACTGACCTTATTCTTATAAAAATAGAGCGGCACAGACTTGAGAAACTGCCATTGAAAGAGAGCTTGTGCCATTTCTGGTATGCTGGTGAATGTATTCTCGAGAATGACGCACCACACTTTGGCTGCGTATTCTGCCCTCGCCACCAAGTCTATGGCTACTGCACCCCCTGAAAATACAACAAAATATTAGGCCTACATAATTTACACAATTGATTAAAAAATTGACATTTCTATCACATAAAGCAATTTGCATAACTGATCTCCAGGTACACTGGCAATTTAAGGCTAAGCAACAGGCTAAAAAAAGCTTTTTACTGGTGATACTTTTCAAAGTCAAGTTTTTCGACTTGTATAATATAAAGTTATTCAAAATAAAAAGTTGTTTTCGATTATTAGGTACTTTTTGAGATATGAGCGCCTGAAGTTAATATTACTGGGACTGAGCATTCTTCAAATTCGGTAAAAGATAAATTCATGATATTTTGAGAAAAAAATTCTTCATGGTATTGTTGATAAAATTACTGAAAACATAAATTTTTGAGAAAGTTCTTCCATTTTCAAAAAATAACTCAAACTTCAGGAACTTTTTTATCCAATCAACAATACTATGAAGAATATATCCTCAAATGTCATGAATTCGAAAGTATTTGTCCCAAACATTTGAACTTGAGGCTGTGCAAAGGCTAAAAATAAACTTTCTACTGGTGATATTTTTCAAAGTTTTTCGATTTGTATATCATCAAACTATCAGGATGAAAAATTTTTCTCAGGAAAACATTTTTTTTCTATCATTACTTTTTGAGATATGAGCGACTGAAGTTTGAATTTTTGGGACAGAACATTTCAAATTCGGTAAGATATAAATCCATGAGACTTAGAGGATGGATTCTTCATGGTATTGTTGATCTAGTAAAACAAAAGTATTCTGAAAATATCAATTTTTGAAAAAGTTATTCAATTTACCAAAATATTCAACTAAAAGTTATTTTTAGTAAATTGAATAACTTTTTCAAAAATTGATATTTTCAGAAAATGTTTGTTTTACTAGATCAACAATACCATGAGGAATCTAGCCTCTAAATCTCATGGATTTATCTCTTACCGAATATGAAATGTTCTGTCCCAAAAATTTAAACTTTAGGCGCCCATATCTCAAAAAGAAATGTTTTCCTGAGAAAACTTTTTCATCCTGATAGTTTGATGATATACAAATCGAAAAACTTTGAAAAATATCACCGGTAGGAAGTTTATTTTTAGCCTTTGCACAGCCTTAAGGCGCTCATATCTCGAAAAGTAATAATCGGAAAAAATGTTCCAGAGAAAACCTTATTTTGAAAACTTGATAGTATTATTTTCTGATAAGTCGATGTATACATATCGGAAACCTTTGTAAAATATCACCATTACAAAGGCTTTTTTGTTGCAAACATTGAAGTATTGACTAATAAAGAGTATTTTCATTTCATGCTGGGTGGTTTCAGATTTACTAACCGAGCGAGCGGCCGAAGACAATGATCTGTCGGTGGTTGACGTCAGGCCTTGATGTGAGGTAGTCGATGGCCGTGCGCGCGTCCATGCTAAGACCGTGCTCGGATGGCCTTCCTTGCGACAGGCCGTACCCCCTGTACTCCACCATCAGAATATTGCAGTGCAGCTGTCTGAACAGAGCTGCCGCGTTCTGCAATCTGTCAACACAACACAGCAAATGAGTGAATGTTATTATTAAATAGAAAGACTGTAAGGCTCATATACACCATCTCAGTTTGAATGGAGAAAAATCAGCTGTTCGTTTAAACCCGGAATGAAACACATTATGATAAACGCAACCATATCTACAAGTAGACGTGGTTAAGGCTAAACGCACACCAGTTAGTCAAGACAACACTAACTTAGTCACGTTTAGTCACAAGGCTGGTGCAACAGCTAAATGACGACGATCCAGATTAATTTTAATTTTAATAATTAATTTTAATTTACCAGGCCAGTGGATAGGACGCAGGGGGCCAATCGAGTTTCCAGCACGCTCTCCAGACCTTACACCACTGGATTTCTTCTTGTGGGGCACAGTAAAAGATGAGGTGTACAAACGTAAACCAAGTAACCTAGACATTCTTTGGAATGAGATTCAAGCAGTGTGTAGAGAAATCTCATTGGACGTTTTGATACGAAGTACAGAATCAGTGGTGACTCGTACTCAGAATTATTGTATTGATGCTGCATGTCACCAATTTGAACAGTATTAACATTTGTTATTTATGTTTCATTTACATTGGACTTTCAGCTTTCTATTTTCCTGAAATTTAACTTTGTAGAACGGTAAATAAATTTTCTATGAAAGTTCAAAGTGTGTATACATTTTTTTGAAGCACCCGGTATAAAGTTATTCAAGATAAAAGTTGTTTTCGATTATTAGGTACTTTTTGAGATATGAGCAACTGAAGCATTCTTCAAATTCGCTAAAAGATAAATTCATGATATTTTGAGAAAAAAATTCTTCATGGTATTGTTGATAAAATTACTGAAAATATAAATTTTTGAGAAAGTTCTTCCATTTTCAAAAAATAACTCAACCTTCAGGAACTTTTTTATCCAATCAACAATACTATGAAGAATATATTCTCAAAATGTCATGAATTCATCTCTTACCGAATTCGAAAGTATTTGTCCCAAACATTTGAACTTGAGGCTGTGCAAAGGCTAAAAATAAACTTTCTACTGGTGATATTTTTCGATTTGTATATCATCAAACTATCAGGATGAAAAAGTTTTCTCAGGAAAACATTTTTTTTCGATCATTACTTTTTGAGATATGAGCGACTGAAGTTTGAATTTTTGGGACAGAACATTTCAAATTCGGTAAGAGATAAATCCATGAGATTTAGAGGATGGATTCTTCATGGTATTGTTGATCTAGTAAAACAAAAGTATTCTGAAAACATCAATTTTTGAAAAAGTTATTCAATTTACCAAAAATAACTCAACTAAAAGTTAATTTTAGTTATTGAATAACTATCTTAAAAATTGATATTTTCAGAAAATTTTTGTTTTACTAGATCAACAATACCATGAGGAATCTAGCCTCTAAATCTCATGGATTTATCTCTTACCGAATATGAAATGTTCTGTCCCAAAAATTTAAACTTTAGGCGCCCATATCTCAAAACTTTTTCATCCTGATAGTTTGATGATATACAAATCGAAAAACTTTGAAAAATATCACCAGTAGGAAGTTAATTTTTAGCCTTTGCACAGCCTTAAGGCGCTCATATCTCGAAAAGTAATAATCGGAAAAAATGTTCCTGAGAAAAACTTATTTTGAAAACTTGATAGTATTATTTTCTTGATAAGTCGATGTATACACATCGGAAACCTTTGTAAAATATCACCATTACAAAGGCCTTTTTTGTTGCACACATTGAAGTATTGACTGATAAAGAGTATTTCCATTTCATGCTGGGTGGTTTCAGAGTTACTAACCGAGCGAGCGGCCGAAGACAATGATCTGTCGGTGGTTGACGTCAGGCCTTGATGTGAGGTAGTCGATGGCCGTGCGCGCGTCCATGCTAAGGCCGTGCTCGGATGGCCTTCCTTGTGACAGGCCGTATCCCCTGTACTCCACCATCAGAATATTGCAGTGCAGCTGTCTGAACAGAGCTGCCGCGTTCTGCAATCTGTCAACACAACACAGCAAATAAGTGAATGTTATTATTAAATAGAAAGACTGTAAGGCTCATAGACACCATCTCAGTTTGAATGGAGAAAAATCAGCTGTTCGTTTAACCCCGGAATGGAACACATTATCATGATAGATGCAACAATATCTACAAGTAGACGTGGTTAAGGCTAAACGCACACCAGTTAGTCAAGACAACACTAGTGACGTTTAGTCACAATACTTCACATAGTTGCTTATGAAGTCATGTCTAATTGCAATGACCAATCAGTGTGAGCTGCGTCACAAGCAGTTAAGTGAAGAACTTTGACTAAACGTGACTAGTGTTGTCTTTGCAGCTTTTGCAGCCTAGCCCTAGCATCGATAATTCCAAATACAGCTCTGATCATGTCTTGTCTAGTCTTGACTAAGTGGTGTGCGCCTAGCCTTAGCGTTTAACATAGATGGTGCACATGCCCCTTAGTTGTGCCTCTGCGTTCTAGGGTTCTACAGTTTATCGACACAATAAGTCAAGCATATTAATCAATAAGGGGACTCAAATTTGTCTAGCATTTATTAAAACATAGCTTCACAGGTTTATGAACAGCTGACTATATAGACTAGTAGTTCTGTGAACAGTAGACCTCGCGCTCAGTAAGTTACATTGACCTGTTGTTGTTTTCTCAAAAATTAATAAATAATTTATCAATTAAAAATGTCTAGAAAAAATCCTAAATCAACAGCTTTCTGTCCTATCGTACCGTGACGTGTCGTCCCGGAATGTGAGTGTGAGCGCTGTTATCAGGTCTGACTGTAACTGTCTACAACGTTGATGGAAAGATACATTTTCAAGATGTTCGATGTTTTTGAACGGGTAGTATTATAGTCCACTAGACAGCTGATTTATGATGAATAATTCTATAGTCTGATTTTTACTCTGATATTGGCGTATGAAGGAGGCTCCTTTTTCCTTTTATATTATCCTTGAAATGCGAAATTTCAAAAAACCTTGTATATACGTCGACGCGCAATTTAAAAAGGAACATACCTGTCAAATTTCATGAAAATCTATTACCGCGTTTCGCCGTAAATGCACAACATATAAACATTTAAAAATTAAGAGAAATGCCAAACCGTCGACTTGAATCTTAGACCTCACTTCGCTCGGTCAATTAATCAATAAAGGGACTCAAATTTGTCTAGAATTTATTAAAACATAGCTTCACAGGTTTTTTGAACAGCTGACTATATAGATCAAGGCTATGAAAATCAGATATATATTGTTTACAATTTCATTGAAATGAAAGTAAAGCCCTGTCTTTAGGTTAAAACTACAGATGTCGTCACCGATTCTGGGTGTCATGTCGGCGCAAAATCAAAAAAAGCGAAATGGCCGCTGCTCAAGAGATTGCATTTTTTCCAATAAAATGAACAATGTAAAATGAATTTTGATTTAGATAGGAATCTTTTACGCCACTCATTAGCTTGGATATATTGCACATACACATTCAACGTGCTAAGGCAATACTACCTGTAATAGTGACTTAAAGGAATGCACAAGATAGTGCTAGACTAATAAACAGGTAAAATCATAGATATGGTATTGATTTTGTCAAAATCAGATACTGGAACAAAAACAAAATCATATTCACAGTCCATGGAGGTAGATATTGAGAATCTATGTATTTTTATTTTTATTACAGAGATACCACAGCAGCTCCTCACATACGATCAATTTAATAAACTAATCAACATATTCATGTAAAACTCCCAATGCCTAATTTATTGAATAAAAAGACTAAGAAATTGTCAAAAACCACAAATTTTATTGAAAGTTAGAAATAAATACCGGTTTCGGTTGTTACACCATTGTCAATCTCTGATAAACTGAAAGTCTGGGTTTGACATATGTGGTTTTTGAAATTTCTTACCAAATATTTTTATTTAATATGAACAATTACCACAATTATTATTATTATTATTATTTTTCATCCACTGACCTCCTATAAAAGGGGTATTTGGACTTGTCAATGTCGTAAGTCAATAAAATACAGAACATAAATACATAAATGATAAGTCAATATATTTCTTTTCTCTCCAAACCTTATCTCGACGCTCGTGGTTTAGAACATAAATAGGCACATGAAAAGTCAATACATTTTTTTTCTATTCTCTCTAAACCCCATTTCGACACTCGTAGTACTCTCTGAACTCTTCATTTGAGTACGCGCATATGGACAGCAGCTCCTTCTTTAATTGTTCTCTGAATTTTGTACCAGTCATTTCTTTTATATGAGCTGGCAATAAATTATACAACCGAATACCAGAACTCCTAACACCTCGCTCATACATGGTTGTCTGGTGTGTGTCGTCTCTTAGGTTGTTCCTATATCTTGTTGGGTATTGATGGAATGTTCCGCCTGTATTAAATTCATGTAGATTTTTCTTAATGAAGCAGATTGTTTCGAAAATATATAGGCTTGGGAATGGGAGAATTTGAAGTTTTTTGAAAAGGGGGCGACAACTTGTTCGAATTGATTCTCCCATCATCACTCTCAATGCCCACTTCTGCATTCTGAACACCTCAACTACGCAGCTTGAATTTCCCCAAAAAATGATGCCGTAGGTCAGGTGTGAGTGAAACAGTGCGAAATAAACACTTCTAAGAGCCCTGGAGTCCAATATAGCTTTCAAATTTCTCAGTACGAAAATTGCTGAGTTCAGTTTGTTTTTGAGGTATTCTTGGTGAGGTCTCCAAGAAAGGTCAGAGTCAATCACCACTCCAAGAACTTTTATATCATTCACGGATTCTATTTTATAGTCTCTGATACTTAAATTATTTTCTCTGGTAGTTCGGAATGGAATTTCTTTAGTTTTGTTGGTATTTAACAACAGCATGTTAGCAGATAGCCATTTTTCTAAATTAATAAGGGCAGTCTTACTCTCCAATTCCACATTGGACTGACTGCTGCTTTTCAGTAGAATACTCACATCGTCAGCATATAATACACTTTTAGCTGGTTCAAGGTATGATGGCAAGTCATTAATATATATAATAAAAAGCAGGGGACCCAGTACTGACCCCTGGGGGACCCCGCTTCTCGTCTTCATCCATTCTGAATGGTACTCATGGGTATGAGAGTCAATAACTACCTGCAGCTGATACCTCTCGTTGAGGTAGGAAAAAACCATCCGAACACGGCGCCATCGAATCCATACAATTGCAGCTTTTTTAACAAGATCTCTACATTGATAAGGTCGAACGCCTTTGAGAGATCAGCTATCAAACCATTCACTTTGGATTTTTTATCAACAGATGATAATGCCTCATCTACAAAAGAGAAGAGAGCATCATTTGTGGAGTAGTCTGGCCGGAATCCAAATTGGTTAGAGACAGTAGGTCTATTTGTTTGAAGTATTTTCTTAATCGTCTTAGCACGGCATATTCAAGATTTTTAGAAATATAGGAGTATTAGCAATAGGTCTATGGTTTTCAGGAAGCTCTTGATTGCCTTTTTTGTAAACAGGAATTATTTTCGATAATTTCAGTTTAGATGGTACGTAACCCGCTTTCATGGAGCTATTGAATATAAATGTTAGTGGCTTGAGGATAGTTCTGCTGATTTTTTAACTAAGTAATTTGATAAGTTGTAACAGTCGTAGGATTTCTTGTTTTTTAGTGATTTGATTATTCCTCTAAGTTCTTCACAGCTCAATGTATCGAAATCTGTAAACTTTGTATTTCTTTGGTTACCGGCAATTTTAAATACTGATAGAAAATCATCCATGCCATTCTTTTCTAAGTGTGCATTCTGAATTTTAAGTGGTGTGTTTATGAAATAATTATTCAGGATATTGGCAGCTTCTCTTCCGGTTTTGATATTTCCTGTTTCATCAGCAATACAAGTCTCTGAAGTTGAATTATCATCTCCACTATAACAATATCATCTTCTCAACTACACAAAAAGGGAAACCCCTAATTTATTTATCTATTTTATTTCGCCAGTAGGGATAGCCGACACGATTTTAGCTGGATTCACAAACAACAGTGACAGTGAAAATATAATTCCTATGAGTTCTAATGGGATTATTCATACCCGCTCGGCCAGGCTGAATGTGAATAGTCCAATTGGAACGCATAGGAATTATATTTTCACTGTTACTATTGTTTGCGAAGACGTTGCACCAGTCAGTCTGTTAGCACTACCTGGTCGCGGGTTCAAATCCCGCTGATAGGCAATTACGTTTGATCATTTCATCGCACTTTTCATTACCCACGCACAAGCAAATAGCTCATGTGGGCATCATCCGCAATGAAAAATTGACATTGTGGAAGCATACGGGAAAACCAAAAAAATTTTCTCACTGACCCTACAATAAAATCCTATTATATTAAGCGAGCAATTTCTGTATTTTTATATATTTATATCTGGTTATTTATGTTCAACGGATCTCGAAAACGGCTCTAACGATTTTCACGAAATTTGGAACATAGTAGGTTTATGATATAAAAATTTCGAATGCACTAGTTCTCACCCTTGGGAAAACTCGCTGAACGACATTAAAAGGATAATTCATCCTTGGCTGAAACAGCTGTGGATAGTAAAAAAGTGAATGAGCGAGTGAGTATGTGAAAAATCCAAATATCGCATCCCCGAAATTCATAAGATGACATATAGCCAGCTGTGAAATTATAAACACGATATTTTATAGAATTGTGCTCTGTTTATCAATAAATAAAAATAACTAGCGAAGCTCGGTGCCTCGACTTAACACACCTATGTCCCATGTTTCGAGCATTGCAAAAAGACACTAATTCAAATAGACTTAACCATAGATGAACAATAGCGTAAGTAGATATCCCATGGTATGGGGCGTTTATGTCGCAAATTTTATTGTTATCTCAAGCCGATTATTATCGATTACTGACGGTTTTTACTCACTCGACTTAACACACCTATGTCCCATGATTCCAGCATTACCGTGCAAAAAGTCACTAATTTAAATAGACTTAACCATAGATAACAATAGCGTAAATAGATATCCCATGTTATAGGGAGTTTATGTCGCAACTTTTATTGTTATTTCTAGCCGATTATTATCGATTACTGACGGTTTTTACTGTTTTGTTGGGGTGAGAGTGTATGAACGGCACAGTATGAGAGACTACCAGCGTCACACAGCTTCACGGGAAAGAACTACGTGGACTGTCGGTTTGAGATAACAGTAATTAAGTTGCGACATAAACGCCCTATACCATGGGATTGTTTTTCTATGACTTAACACACCTATGTCCCATGTTCCCAGCATTGCCGTGAAGGAAGACAATCGTCGGAGCGGTAGCAGCCTGTTCCTCGCGCTGTCGTATGAAGTACAGATGAATGAGAGTGCCATCGATGCTTCGCATGTGAATACTCTCGTAGGGCAAACCGACCACATGCGGAATTTGCACAAACGTTCGCGAATGAAACGAGTCTTCAGGGTGGTAGAGAAGGTGGTCCTGAGCTCTGTACAGAATTGCTGTAAACACATAAAGTAGTATTAGAGCAGATGAGATGGCATGTTTTATAACTTGAAGCATGTCGACAAAAATAAGTTATGTGCCGGTTGCAAAAAGCGAATGAAATTTGAAAAGGTATAGATTATTCCAAGTCTGGTTTAGGTAATACCTACACATTTATAATCAATTCAACCAGATTTCAGCGAATACTTAGCCGTGATAAAAAATAGCCATTCAATAACTATTAAAAAATAATGCTTTTCCCTTTTGTGTAGTTGAGAAGTTGATATTGTGGTAATTATTCATATTGAATGAAAAAGACTAAGAAATTGTCAAAAAACCACTGATTTATTGATAATTAGAAAGACCGGTTTCGGTTATTACACCATTGTCAATCTCTGATAAACTAAACTAAATACAAGAGCAGCAGAATTTATACTAGTAGGCGAGTACTGCTATTGGTCGAGGGCATGAACGCCTGCCATTGGGCCCTCGACCAATAGCAGTACTCGCCTACTAGTATAAATTCTGCTGCTCTTGTATTTAGTTTTAGTTTATCAGAGATTGACAATGGTGTAATAACCGAAACCGGTCTTTCTAATTATCAATAAATCAGTGGTTTTTTGACAATTTCTTAGTCTTTTCATTCAATAATGCTTTTATTCAATCAAGAGCTTTTACAAACACAATTTTGTAATAATTTTGAGTCAATACAATATAAAATACCTTTAAATAATAACTTATCCACAGAGTAAACTGAATTCCATTCAATCACAACAATGCATGAAAAAGGATTGTCTGTTTCATTGTTAAATCACGACTAAGTGCCAAAAGCCGTTTAAATTTTTACCGTGATTAATTCACGAGAACCAATCAGAGAAGCCATCTTATCAAAAAGGCCTTCTGTGATTGGTCCTCGTAAAATTAACCGGCTTTTGTGCAACCGGGCCTAAGTGCCCTAATGCTAGTCTCTGTACAAAGTATCAAGTGGGATTCACATCAAACTGTCACCATTGGTTGAATGGGTAGCATTGATGTTAAGGCCATCACACACCAACATAGCGTAGCTATAGTGAGGTCCACGTTATAATGGCAGTGTGTGATTTGCAATGGTGTTGCTATCCTTGTCTATCATTCAACAAAGCAGATTGCGCTATCTCTTTCACGCATTGCGATGTTGCCACATCGTTTATCAACAATATAGAAATTCAACTAATAAAATAACAAAATATTTAATCACAATCATGAAAATTTATTATTACATCTTAAAAAAATATCTTTTCTTGACAAATAAAACATGATTATCTATTTTCAACAATAATGAACAGTTAAATTGATCAGATATACCATTATCAGTATATGACCAGCTTATCCTGCATTTGGAGAGCAACAAACTTATAACAGCACAACAGCATGGATTTAGAAAGCGCCTGGGCACTACAACTGCAATATCTGAATTGTGTGACAACATAAACCAAATTTGGGAGGAGGATACTGTTACGGAAGATGTTAGATCATCTCGCGTTGCCCGGTCGAACCACTGTTGCTCCCCGGTCGATCATCAATCGCTCTGCTGGAGTGACGTTCGGTTGCGGAGCAGAGCGAGAGTCTGTACGCACCTATAGACTGGCTTCTCCACACATCTGTGTAATCACTTGTCAACTGATTTATGATGAATAATTCTATAGTCTAATTTTTACTTTCCTTGCCCTATTACTATAGGTAAGGAAAGTATTGCTTTCCAAAAAAAATTAAGGTACCCTAATTTCAAGTTTTCTATACGTTTCAAGGTCCCCTGAGTCCAAAAACATGATTTTTGGGTGTGTGTGTGGGTGTGTGTGTGTGTGTGTGTGTGTGTGGTGTGTGTGTGTGTGTGTGTGTGTGTGTGTATGAGAGTATGTGCGTCTGTGTAGACGATATCTCATCTCCCAATTAACGGAATGACTTGAAATTTGGAACTTAAGGTCCTTACACTATAAGGATCCGACACGAACAATTTCGATCAAATGCAATTCAAGATGGCGGCTAAAATGTTGTCAAAAACAGGGGTTTTCGCGATTTTCTCGAAAATGGCTCTAACGATTTTGATCAAATTTATACCTAAAATAGTCATTGATAAGCTATATCAACTGCCACAAGTCCCATATCTGTAAAAATTTCAGGAGCTCCACCCCATCTATGCAAATTTTGATTTTAGATTTCCAATTATCAGGTCTCAGATATAATTTAAACGAAAAATTTCGAAAAGTGGAAAAGATAGAGCATGGAAATCTCTTCAATTAATGTCTAGTAACATTTTCACCTAAAATTGAAAATAAGCTTGAAATTTGAGAAAATGTAATTATTCAATTGCAAACTGTTGATTCTATTAAATCATTCACTATGAAGTGATGGCAGATCTCGTGTGTATCCAGCGTTATTGAACTGTCACCAGCTGGCTCAGATCTTTGACTTGAGATGCGCGTTTACACTAGCGTCAGGTTATCAATTTACATAATGACAAGGAAAGTTGTGTGAGTGCGCCACACCAGATTTTTACTCTAATATTGGCGTATGAAGGAGGCTCCTTTTTCCTTTTATATTATCCTTGAAATGCAAAATTTCCAAAAACCTTGTATATACGTCGACGCGCAATTAAAAAATCTGGTGTGGTACACTCACACAACTTCCTTGCTCATATTCGAACTACGATCAGACTTTGTATATGTGTAATATAATTGTTTCAGAGTACTTTTTCCTTTGTGTAAATTGTGAAATTCAATGATTTTTTTAGTCGTCATTTTTTTAAAGTCGTCAAAACAGCTGTTCTAGCAGATAAATATCTCGACTATGTGTGTCTTTTTATGAACTGCTCTACCTACCTACCTCATGCACGAGAAGGAGGTTACAAAGTCCATTTCAAGGATGGGGTGGACCCCCCATTAGTTCCCAGAAAGGAGACTCATGCCAGTTAATAGAGCTGATAAATAACTATACAGAGTAGAATTTGAAAAAAATCGGTTAAGTTATTTGACTGACATGTCATTGATATTGGACTTATGAATAGCTACCCATGGCTCGAATTTCAAAAAAACTTGTAAATACGTCGACGCGCAATTTAAAAAGGAACATACCTGTCAAATTTCATGAAAATCTATTACCGCGTTTCGCCGTAAATGCGCAACATATAAATATATAAACATACAAACATTTAAACATTAAGAGAAATGCAAAACTGTCGACTTGAATCTTAGACCTCAATTCGTTCGGTCAACAAGTTTTTTTTGGAAATTTTGCATTTCAAGGATAATATAAAATGAAAAAGGAGCCTCCTTCATACGCCAATATTAGAGTAAAAATCATACTATAGAATTATTCATCATAAATCAGCTGACAAGTGATTACACAGATGTGTGGAGAAGCCAGTCTATTGCTGTATTTCCATAAGGTCTATAGTTTCAATCAGGTACTTGTGGATGAGAATACTGCGTGAGGTCTACTTTTCACAGAACTACTAGTATATTTAATGACAAAGCTGTTAAAACAGTTGAATACTACTACTCCAATATCGGCCACCTACACGTACGAACGAACTTATAAAGTTTCCTGCGGAAACTTGAATAATTCATCGTTAAATTTATGCTGAAATGTTTTTTCTGTACTATATTTGCTGAAATATTTAAACTTTTGCTGAAGGTGATGCCCACATGAGCTCTAGTAGGCTTTTGCATGGGTAATGAGACGGATGATAATCAGTGATGAAAGGACCTTTAGTTTTAATTGGGTTCCGAACCAACCGGAAAGCGATTTCTCAACTCATAAATCATATTTATTCAGAAGATTTGGCTCAAGTGATCACCCTTCTGACGGAAGCTTGCAAACACGGGTAACAACTCGCAACTACCACTTGGCAGAAGACACAAATGAGGCAATGATGATAAATTAATAGATAAATTGATTAATTAATATTCTACCGAACGATTTTATAACAATTATTAGCAAAGATTTTAATCAGCACAACATATCAACTGACCTTATTTTTATAAAAATAGAGCGGCACAGACTTGAGAAACTGCCATTGAAAGAGAGCTTGTGCCATTTCTGGTATGCTGGTGAATGTATTCTCGAGAATGACGCACCACACTTTGGCTGCGTATTCTGCCCTCGCCACCAAGTCTATGGCTACTGCACCCCCTGAAAATACAACAAAATATTAGGCCTACATAATTTACACAATTGATTAAAAAATTGACATTTCTATCACATAAAGCAATTTGCATAACTGATCTCCAGGTATACTGGCAATTTAAGGCTAAGCAACGGGCTAAAAAGCTTTTTACTGGTGATACTTTTCAAAGTCAAGTTATCCGACTTGTATAATACCGGGTGCTTCAAAAAATGTATACACACTTTAAACAATCGTAGTTTTACCACTCTACAAGGCTAATGTTATATTTCTTCGCCAGGTGGCAGCATAATCGTCCCTCTATGTTATATTGTTAGTTGGAATTTGTAATATCAACATGGCGGACGTACGTTTGAGTTTTGAAGAACGTAAGCAGGTTATTAAGTGGTACTGGAAGTTTTAGAATGTAAATGAAGTTCAAAGACAGTGGAGAAGGGAGTATGATACAGAACCACCTTCAAGATTAACAATTACACGCATACGAGACAAATTCCAAGTTCATGGAACAGTGTGTGATGTGCATAAAGGTCATTCAGGTCGGCCTCGAACAGCTACAAGTGATGAGTCATCAACGGCAGTCTTGGAACTGTTTCAACGGTCTCCTAACAAATCTTCAAGTCAAGGGGCACGTGAAAGTGATGTAAGTGCTAGCAGCGTGCTACGCATTCTGAAGAGAGGCAAGTATCGTGTTTACATTCCAAGGCTGGTGCAACAGCTAAATGACGACGATCCAGATTAATTTTAATTTTAATAATTAATTTTAATTTACCAGGCCAGTGGATAGGACGCAGGGGGCCAATCGAGTTTCCAGCACGCTCTCCAGACCTTACACCACTGGATTTCTTCTTGTGGGGCACAGTAAAAGATGAGGTGTACAAACGTAAACCAAGTAACCTAGACATTCTTTGGAATGAGATTCAAGCAGTGTGTAGAGAAATCTCATTGGACGTTTTGATACGAAGTACAGAATCAGTGGTGACTCGTACTCAGAATTATTGTATTGATGCTGCATGTCACCAATTTGAACAGTATTAACATTTGTTATTTATGTTTCATTTACATTGGACTTTCAGCTTTCTATTTTCCTGAAATTTAACTTTGTAGAACGGTAAATAAATTTTCTATGAAAGTTCAAAGTGTGTATACATTTTTTTGAAGCACCCGGTATAAAGTTATTCAAGATAAAAAGTTGTTTTCGATTATTAGGTACTTTTTGAGATATGAGCAACTGAAGCATTCTTCAAATTCGCTAAAAGATAAATTCATGATATTTTGAGAAAAAAATTCTTCATGGTATTGTTGATAAAATTACTGAAAATATAAATTTTTGAGAAAGTTCTTCCATTTTCAAAAAATAACTCAACCTTCAGGAACTTTTTTATCCAATCAACAATACTATGAAGAATATATTCTCAAAATGTCATGAATTCATCTCTTACCGAATTCGAAAGTATTTGTCCCAAACATTTGAACTTGAGGCTGTGCAAAGGCTAAAAATAAACTTTCTACTGGTGATATTTTTCGATTTGTATATCATCAAACTATCAGGATGAAAAAGTTTTCTCAGGAAAACATTTTTTTTTAGATCATTACGTTTTGAGATATGAGCGACTGAAGTTTGAATTTTTGGGACAGAACATTTCAAATTCGGTAAGAGATAAATCCATGAGATTTAGAGGATGGACTCTTCATGGTATTGTTGATCTAGTAAAACAAAAGTATTCTGAAAACATCTTTGAAAAAGTTATTCAATTTACCAAAAATAACTCAACTAAAAGTTAATTTTAGTTATTGAATAACTATCTTAAAAATTGATATTTTCAGAAAATTTTTGTTTTACTAGATCAACAATACCATGAGGAATCTAGCCTCTGAATCTCATGGATTTATCTCTTACCGAATATGAAATGTTCTGTCCCAAAAATTTAAACTTTAGGCGCCCATATCTCAAAACTTTTTCATCCTGATAGTTTGATGATATACAAATCGAAAAACTTTGAAAAATATCACCAGTAGGAAGTTAATTTTTAGCCTTTGCACAGCCTTAAGGCGCTCATATCTCGAAAAGTAATAATCGGAAAAAATGTTCCTGAGAAAAACTTATTTTGAAAACTTGATAGTATTATTTTCTTGATAAGTCGATGTATACACATCGGAAACCTTTGTAAAATATCACCATTACAAAGGCCTTTTTGTTGCACACATTGAAGTATTGACTGATAGAGTATTTCCATTTCATGCTGGGTGGTTTCAGAGTTACTAACCGAGCGAGCGGCCGAAGACAATGATCTGTCGGTGGTTGACGTCAGGCCTTGATGTGAGGTAGTCGATGGCCGTGCGCGCGTCCATGCTAAGGCCGTGCTCGGATGGCCTTCCTTGTGACAGGCCGTATCCCCTGTACTCCACCATCAGAATATTGCAGTGCAGCTGTCTGAACAGAGCTGCCGCGTTCTGCAATCTGTCAACACAACACAGCAAATAAGTGAATGTTATTATTAAAAAAAAAAAATGTCCGTACAAGATGCTAATTCAGAATTTGGTGTAAAGGGGTGGGATTGAAGCTCTTCCAACTATGGTTACCCATGTACTAGGAAGGCTTTCAATCCTTGAGAGGGAAAATAAAGGATTAGGAAAAAAGGTGAGGTGGGATGATAGGATAGTTAATTTAATAAAGAAAAATAAATAAAAAGGTCCACACTAGATTGGTAAGTGAGCACACAAAAACACTAAGTTCCTCTTTTACTTTGTTTAATTTACAGGTAGAAAAAATAGTTCGTTTTAATCCAAATACTAATATCATGTTTTATTTTTTTAGTCAATTTTGCGCAGCAGATATATTCTTCAGGAATTTTATTTATCAATTTAGTGCTTAAATATATAAGTTGTCTTCTGATGGTTTCAATGTTTGTATTGTACATAAGATACTTATTTGAGGAGGGTCTCAGATTGTACAGGTTATTGATTGTGTTATTTGTGCAAGGAAAATTAGCTTTATGTTTGATTATATATTTCGCTACATTTATTACGTACAACTGCCTAACTGTTAACACATTAAACTCTTTGAAAGTCAAGTCGGTTGGGTAAAGTCTGGGTTTATTTAAATTGTTTTGATTATTGATTTTTGAATTATGAAAAGCTCTTCTAAGTGAGAATTATAACAGCCCCCCCATACGGATATACCATACTGAATTATGGACTGGACCAGTGCAAAGTAAACCATTTTTAGATGTTTTGAGTTCAGAATTTTTTTTGCTTCGTAGAATTTATAGGATAGATATCTCATTCTTCTGCAAATAAATTTTATGTGTATGTCCCACTTCAAATTTTCATCTATTTGGACACCTAGATATTTGGTACTTTTGACTCTTTTTATAGTAGGGCAGGTGCAGTTATTGTTGCAGTTTGAGTGGAGTTTCAGATTTAAATTCTCATCAGGTTTACCAGTTGTATTGAATGCGAAGGTGATGTAATTGGTTTTTTCAATGTTCAGGCTCAGGGTGTTTCTGTCCAACCAATTTTTTATGAGCAAACAGTTCTGTTCTGCAATTTCATGTACCCCAGTCCAAGATTCCCCATGGAAAATAGCTGCAGTGTCATCTGCGAATGATATAGTTGTGGCGTTTTTTAATTTCAGCTTTAATAAGTCATTGACATATAATATAAAGAGGATTGGTGATAGTACCGTTCCCTGAGGCAAACCGTAGGAGGTCATTTTGGAGACATCAGTAAGTCCGTCGATTGTTAAAGACTGGGTTCTATCTCTCAAGTAGCTCTTTATGAGTTCTAGAAATATTCCCCTAAAGCCATATCTTTCGAGTTTATTGTAAAGAAAACTATGTGGTATAGTATCAAAGGCTTTTTTAATATCCAGGAAAACTGCTATAGATTTGTAATTGGAATTCAAGTTTTGTGAAACAGTATTAGAAAATTCAATTAACGCATCTTCGGTACTTTTCGCAGTCTGGAATCCAAATTGATTCTTATCTATTATTTTATGCTTGTTCAAATACACAACTAATCTCTTCTTTATAATTTTCTCCATGATTTTTGCTAGATTACTAATAAGGCTGATTGGTCTGTAGTTACTTGGGTCCAAGGGATCTCCTTGCTTGAATAAAGGTTTTATCTTGGCGGTTTTGAAATGTTTAGGGAAGTAGCCTTGTTCAAAGCATTTGTTGAAAATCACGGAAAGCGGCTGTGAAATAGTGTGGCTTATATGTTTGAGTACTTTGTTATTGAGATTATCCAAGCCTGGGGTGCAGTTATTTTTCAGCTCTTTTATTGTCGCTTGAACTTCATTGAAGTTTGTCGGTCTCATAAAGAAGGAATTCGGTAGAGGAGTTTCAATTACATCGTTGTTGAAATTGAAATTTGGAGAGCTTGTGGGATCATTGTTTATAGTTTTAGCCTGTCTCTCCCCAACATTGGTGAAAAAGTCATTCAACCTCTTGGCATCAACTCCAATTTTACAACACTCTTTCTTCCCCTCCCCGATAGCCTCATTAATACACCTCCAAAGCTTTGAACTATTGGTGTTACATTGTTCTATTTTATCCCTATAATAGTTATCCTTCGCCTCACTTATGAGCCTATTCAATGTATTACGATAAACTCTGTATGTATTTATCGAATCAGCATCTGCAGGGCCTTTTCTTATTTTATCATGCATTTTATCCCGTATAATAATTGATCTTATTATTCCGTCCGTAATCCAAGGTTTTAAGGGACGCTTTCGGCGAGGAATATACTTCTCAGTTTTACTTGAATCCATAAAACCATTTATACGATCCACAAAATTGTCAACTAGGGTATCTATAGTATCATCATTTCCAAAAATAGTATTCCAATTTTCTTTTTCCGATTTTTCAGCAATTAGTTTGTAGTTGTATGCAATTTTAACGTTATTTGTAGGCCTGTTTCTATGTGAAGTGGTTTCAGGATTTTTCTCATTACCCAAGTGTAATAGTACAGAATAATGATCAGTTATTGTTGTTTTGAAAATATTTCCAAAAATATAGTTGAATTTGCTGTTATTTTTGAAAAATATGTGATCTATGCACGATTCAGTTGTGGTCGAGACTCTAGTACTCCCATTTATATAAGACTTATAACCTCTGCTCAGTAAAATATGCAGGTATTCCTGAACCTGTGTGCTAGTTGATTGAATATTAATATTTATATCACCAACCATGCAAACAGTTATTGAATTAGGTATATTATCGAGGAAGTTATTTAGACTGCTGATAAAATTCTCAGTGTTTTGATTTCTAGGTGATCTATAAATTCCTATAATTCTAAAAATTTTTTCATCCGACATTTTCAATTCCAAGCACAAAGAGTTGGCATCAACTATGTTACAGGCAATCTCACAGACATCAATATTATCTCTAACATAAATGCACAGACCGTCGCATTTGTTCATCTTTGAGCATTTATTTACTTCGGTGAAACCTGAGATCTTGTAAGTGAATGGCATGTTCTCGGTATGCCAAGTTTCGGTTAGAACAATTACATGTATATCAGTTTTTAAGCTGTTTATACAACAAATGAGCTGGTTGAAATTTGCATGGAGGCTACGGATATTAGTTGAAAAAATATTTAAAAATTCAACATTTTTTCCATTTATGGAAGGAACAAAATTAATGTAGTCATCGATTTCTGGAGTGAAGTTATCAGTTTCCAGTGATGTAAGGATTTCATCGATATCAGCCATGATCAATTTTGTTAGTATTAGCTTCTCCTTTCAACAACCTTTCTCGATTCCATGACAAAAGCTCTTCTCCTGTCCTGTCCTTCACTCTATCAATTATGTCCTGAACTGCATCATTGTAGCCTGTTGTTAGATACCTGAAACTTTCTGTATGCCTGGATATTGCAACAATAGCATGCGGCACACTGTTATAAATTGTATTGTCTCTTGTGTCAATTCTCACTAATACTACATCCTTTGATGTGAGCCCCTGTGCTTCGTGAATTGTGTTAATTCTTTGAGACTTATATTTTTTCATTGAATCACTTAGAATTTGTTTCTCTTTTTGCGTAAATGTCAGTATCAGAGTATCTTCCTTTAGCTGATGAGTTTCGCCGTTTTTGAAAGTTGGAAGTATAGATTTTATTTGGGGGTTTTTTGTGCTGATTTCGTGGTAGAATGATTGAAGGGCAAAACAGACATCTACAGGACACCGCTTAGTCATTGTTATATATCCTCAGGCTCACAGAAATCTGAAATTTTGTTCCACTTGGTAACTACTGGAGATCTTTCTATGTAAGGTATCTGGTTGGAGTCACCTACTACTATAATTTCCGTTGCTCCACTCAATTCTGCAATAAATCCGATGTATCCCGCATGCATCATTAGTCCCTCATCAATGTAAACTTTTTCATATTTTTTGCCCGAATTATTAATTATGTAGGATGCTACTGTCCTATAATCTAATTTAAGCTGGATAGATAAGTTCTCTTTTGTGTAACGTCTTGAGACTGATTCTCTTATATCTTTAATGCTTGCTCTAGTTTGAGTTAATACTAGATCTTTTCCTGGCGTGTGTTCTCTTATGATATATGTAGATTTTCCACAGCCAGGTACTCCTTCTATCCAACTGACTTGTGGGAATAGAGGCTTGTTGATGTGTATTTTATTTATTTTAGTTATTAGCTCGCCATCCAGCATAAGTTCTGTATCTTTAGTGACTAATATGTATTTTTCAGTGGTTTTGAACTTATTTTCGGCTTCTAGGAATTCAACATATTTGCCTCCTTCTTCTAGACTATACCCCATTCTGTAAAAAGTGTTTGTTTTGAATAAAAATTTCTTCATATCATTATCAAATATGTTCATATTTTTTCTCTTCACAGCATCAATTGTTTTGTTCGTTACGTCTTTGTATATACTATTGAGAACTTCTTTATATATTTTAGCATTTTCAGCATCCGCCTTTTCAAGGAGATTACGCAGGTCTATCATTGTATTAATATATCTTTCGTACTTTGACATACCCTCAAAAAACCAGCAGGATACTCAGTATCGCTGTTATTAAATTGACTGGGTATTTCCAAGTAATCAATATTTCTAATCCCTTGATTATAAAATACAAAGCGAAGGGCTTCATTTTCAAGGACAGAACTCAGCATACTTATTGACGGTATATTATCTTGAATTGAATAGTTAAAAATATCAATTCCTATTACTAAAGGGTAATTATCCAAACTCCACCTGTTAAGTAGAGCAAGCATATTATTAAATCTTAGTTGAGCTTGTTTGCTTGTTTCTACAATGAATACAGGACAGTGAGATTCTACAGAAAAGGCCTTAACATATTTTACCTCAGTGTTAGGAAGTTGTAACCATTCGTTAAAATCAATTTTGGAGCATTGTAAGAATTTTGAAAGCCCCTTAGATAACATCATGCTGTCTCCTTCTTTACATGCAAACGAGATAACTAAATCTACATATTCACCATAATTATAAACAAGATTGATTCTACTTTTGGGGTTTTAACAGTCATGTTGAACATTTTAAATGTATCTAGTGTTTCACATATATTCTTATTGGTAATATTATTTTGTGTAACAATAGAAACTTTCTGTTTACTGAAGTGTTGCAAGGCACCGAGAAAAATCTTTTTAATACCCATAGTCGGTCTTTTCAACAACCTTCCTCAGCGCCTTTTCATACTCCGGACAGTTTTTGTCACTTACTTTGTGGTTAGCTGGATTGTTACGTTTTTTACAGTTTATACATACTGGTTGTTTATTTAGATTTGGACACGACTTGATATCATGATTGGTCTCTGCACAGTGGCTGCATGTGTTGTGTTCCTGGGAACAGAAACGTCCGATGTGGCCAAGTCCATTGCATTTGAAACACCTACTTACTGATACAAAGTCTTTTACATTGCTTGATGACCAGTCTATAAATACTCTTCTCATATTTTTAATTTATTTCTAATATCTGCTGCGCATTCTACAACCCAGTTAACCTGCTTCCTATCTTTTGGGCCTATCTTGAAAATTGGTTTAAAAGAATTTCTGAATTTCTCAAGTGAAATATAATCTTGAAAGTTCCTATTGAAAATATCGCTAACTATTTCTTCTTGACTCCACTCGGCAGGGACATTGTATATTACCAATTTAGGTTTAATTTTAGGTGGCTCACTTACCTCGAATTTAGCATCTTGTAGCGTAGAATCGCTAAAAATTTTATTTTTATCTACACTAGAGTCCATCACAAGAAGTACTCCTCCGCCATTCACATTGATTGCTTTTTTAACTTTCAAAGAGTTCTCGATAGACATAGTTTTTTTAATAACTTTTTTCAGGTTCTCGCTGGTCTGTTTTTCCGTTCCCTGGATCTCCTTCGGCTTTATTAGGATAGTCTTATCCTTAGGAACCGGCCGGCTCCTCTGCTCACTGGATTTCTCCTTTGTTTCTCCTGGCTTCTTTTCTTCTTTCTTCTTGGGTAGTTGGACCATCTCGGCGTAGCTAGGCTTCTTGATTGGAGTTGAAACTATCAGACTTGATGAAAGCTTCTCAATTTGTTTTTCAATCATGTTAAGTCTTTCATCTACCTTTGTATTTTGCGCGTTTCCCTCACTGCTCACTTCGGTTTTCCCTGCGATTACTGCAAGATTCTCACAAAGCACAAGAAATTCTTTATAGTCTGCTTGACATATTTTTTTCTTATCATACAGCTTTGTGCCCCAATCTTCAAAAGATGCCTTTAGAGTCCAAAGTTGGTTAACCAAATTATTATCTTTATTGGGCTCCATTGATTTTTGAGGATTATCACTTTCACATCTAGTATTTTCACTTTCCTCAAACTCCGATGCTAGAAACTGAGAAAGTTTTTCTGGCGATCCCATTTCATATCGAATTTACAGTATTTAACGTTGTACACAGTTCAATGCTCTGACCTAATGTACATTTAACATTTTTTGATACGACGCCTACGTCTTCGTAGACGTATTTCAAGATATATGCTACGTTAGTGTGTGATAGAATAGAATGTTTATTTTGCCAAAATTACATAGTTACAAAACATGAATGATACATACAAAATGCATAATAAAAATGTAAATTATAATAGATCTAAATGATTTGGCACAGCCAGCAAAGTTAAACTTGTGCCGTATCTGCTATAGTTATGATTATAGTTATGGTTATAGCCATTAGGCCTGTAAGTAACATAAGAAATGCTAACAAAATGCTACAGAAAATTGATGAAATAATGCCAAGAGGACCAAGGAAGATCACTACAGCAAAGGGGTTCAAGTTTGGGAACGAAAACACTATTCTTCTAAAACACAGAATGCAACTAGCTAGAGAGAAATTCATCTCAACTGCATCAGAGGACCATAGGCAGCAATACAAAGAACTGAAAAATATATACATGACCAGGATGTAAAACACAAAAAAAATATACATGTCAAGAGTAGGATCATGGAATCAGACAACAAAACCAAGACCCTATGGAAAATGATCAATGATGAACGGAACAGAAGTAATCTTAACAGGCAGGAAAACCTCTGTTTGGAAATAGAGGGCCAGAAGATCACTGATCCTTTTCACACTAGCAACATCCTAAATGAAGCCTTTACACAGCCAGCAACAACAACAGGACCCTTTGACCCTCCTCTAAGACGTACGGCCAAGCTGACAGGCATCAAATCATTGAGTGAATTTCAGATGATAAATACAGCACAACTCCACCATCTCATAGACAAACTAAAGTCGAACAACTCTGCTGGACATGATGACATCACTGGAATAGTTATTTGTGCAACTAGTGCGCAAAGTGTCAGTTTGCTGCACCGAAAGAAACGTTTACGCCCGAGCCGTAGGCGAGGGCGGAATGGTTTGTTGAGTGCAGCAGAGGAACTTTGCGCACGTATTTCACATTAAGTTTTTCCTACAGTTACCATTGAATATGAAAAGTGGGTAATTATGGGTAAAATTGCCTGAAATCCATCAAATGTTTTTCTGTGTAATTTTATTATTGATAAAAACCTTAATCCTAAAATCCTAAAGTCCTCGTTGTCCTTGGTTATAATATATAATGAATAATAATTAGCGCGTTGTGCTTGGTTGCACCTCTGCTCACTATAGCAGCCACAGCAGTCACTGTTACCAACTTCATTTTGATTTTGCTGCACTGTTGCTCCATATAACCTACTAACTATTTTGCGTTGTCATGTTGCAAATCTGGAGTGCAGAAAAATTTTTCCCGCACTAGAGCGGAAAAGTGATTCTTTGCGTTCTGTAATCAGTGCAGCAATGACCACTTTTCAACGTAACTGTAGGAAAAAATATTTAAAAATTGCAAAGAAGAACTAACAAAGCCTCTACTGGAAATAGTAAATTCTTCCCTTAAGCAAGTTGTATTTCCACAGGCTCTCAAGATCTCTAAGATCTTTCCAAAATTCAAAGGAGGAGATAAAATGGATCACAAAAACTATAGGTCCATAGCAAACCTACCTATAACCTCAAAACTTATCGAACGAGCAGTATATGACCAGCTTATCCTGCATTTGGAGAGCAACAATCTTATAACAGCACAACAGCATGGATTTAGAAAGCGCCTGGGCACTACAACTGCAATATCTTAATTGTGTGACAACATAAACCAACTTTGGGAGGAGGATACTGTTATGGGGCTGTTAATAGATCTTCAAAATGCCTTCGACACACTAGACTGGAACATCCTAACTCTTAAATTGAGAGAATTGAAAATAGAGGGAAGAGCATTGGAATGGATAGAGGACTACCTCACCAAGAGAAAGCAGTATGTGGAAATAGTGCAACACAAGAAAACTGCTCTTGTAAACTACAAATCCTCACTCAGAGCAGTGTCCCAGGGTGTGCCCCAGGGATCCATCCTTGGGCCACTGCTGTTCCTTGTCTACATCAATGACCTTCCCAAGGAAATTGACAACAGAAGCAGCTGCATATTGTTTACCGATGATACCACTATCTTGATACCATCGCAGAAACTTCAAGACCCACAAAAAATTGTCGAGACAGCACTGGAAGAGGCCTCAGACACATGCAATAGACTGAAGCTGACCATTAATAGGAAGAAGACAGTCCACATCAGATTCACTCCAGTCAACAACAATCCAGATGAGAGACAAACAAATGATGACTCAATGATGGCAGACTGTACAAGATTCCTGGGGATAATGATTGACAGTCACTTAACATGGAAAAATCATATATAGCTGTTATGCAAAAGGTTAGCATCTGCCATGTATGTAATACGAAGAATTAGAAACATATCAGAGAAAAGTACATCATTCATTGCATACCACTCACTCTTTGCCTCACATTTAAGGTACGGTATTGTTTATCTCTTTTCTGTATAGGGCTACTTGTAATATAAATATAAACAAAAATAAAAATCTCAGTACCCTTTTAGAAATATTTTATCACAACATGTTTCGAACATTTATGCCATTTTGGAAAATGTACAAGGTTCCTGCTATAACCTTCGAAACAACAAGAATCTTGACTTGCCGCAACATAGACTGAAGAAATACAGCTGCTCACCAACATATGCAGGATCATACTTTATCAATTTACTGCCGCGTGACCTGAGGGACATGGATGACGAGACAGCATTTGCCAGAGGCCTAAAGTCATACCTATTGACCCGACCCTACTATACAGTATCAGAGTATGTTGAAGAGCATACATTTCAACATGTACGACATGATCATGGAGGAAATCACCTGCCGTGAAAAAAAATAAATGACGACTCCCCAGCCTTTAGACTGTCAGGAGGACAAATACAAGTAACAAGTAACAGTTTAAAATGAATCTAACAATAGGACTTGGTAGAGAGGCGACCATTATAGGGCAGGTTACTTCATAGGCTTACTTTATACTTCAATCATTTGTAATGACCAAAAATCTGGATTGACTGTGTCTGTAGTGGACCTGACTTGGTCCTTGTCGTAGAGATTTACTTATAATCTAGATTAAAATATGGAGTGAAGGTTTGTTTTTATTAAGCAGTTGAAACAAGAAATTTTTGATTTATAAAAACTTAGAAAAGACATTCAAATTGGGAGTGGGTAGCTTGTGTAGGTAGAACATGAATGACTAACTTCAATAAAATGTCAACGTATCTTTTCTTTGTAAATTATGTTCATCAACAGAGACAGCAGCAATTGATATTATAAGTAATAATTTGTTAAACTTACCCAAAACAACAATGCAAAGCATGAAAAACGCCAGAAGACCCCCATACACAGAAAAAATTATGAAAAATATAACTACAGACAGAACAAACATTCCCCAGAATTGGCACTTGGAGAAGTTGGGCCCAGCATGCTGGAATATTTTAGAGAAGCTTAAATTCATTTCACTTTCCTTCATTTCCCATCAATTAAAGCATAATAATAAACTTCACACGAGTTATAAGGTTGTAAATAAACAGCGTGAAGGTTATGTGACCTCCTACAATGCAATGATACTTCACTTCTTTGGATTGAAAACTACTAATAAATCACACTGAATTGTTGAAGAATACGTATTTTCTATTTAAAATCGTGGCCTAAAAAAGGAATAATTAAATTCACAGTACGGATGATCTTGAATCTATTGAATTTCTGAACAACGTTCACAAGTTTACATACATTTTTATGATTTTCATTCAAATCGATATGATACTAGGACTTCTCGACTATCAGTGTCGACGTTTCGAAATATGTCGATAAATCGATATACCGAATACCTACCGCGAACATTCAAAATTAGTCAAAATAACCATTATTATTGATGGTTGCATAAGTTACCGTACTGTATCAAATTCAAAAGGAACTTTAATGATTTGAATAATAAATTTTTGCAGATAGTTTTCAAAAAAATCAAAATGATGAAATTGAAAGGCAGAACTTCAATTTTTCAGAATGAAATTATTCATAGACTCCAGTCTATTGTGTTCAGTCTCAGAAATGGGAGTGAATACAATTTTTGCCCCCGTCAAACTGTTAGGGTTTACCCTTGACAGGAAGCTCTCATGGGGCGAGCACATTGAGACAGTCTGCGCCAGGTTGAGCAGAGTGGTTTTCCTGCTGAGGGGTCTCAAATACAGTGTGCCACCTCATTATCTTAAAATGTGCTATTTTGGCTTTTTTCAGATCCTGATTTTATATGGCCTCCCCCTCTGGGGTGGAGCCACAGATGTCGCCCGAGTCCTTCGTCCAGGGGTGCCCACAAGGGGGGGGCATGGCGCAATTTGCGCCATCAACATTTTGGGGGGGCATGATTTTTTTTATATTTTATGTCAACATTTTGAATCATGGCTGAAAAATCAAGGTATTAAATAGATATATCCTAATGTAGTTGATTTTAATACTTTTCCCCACCTTTACAATGTTATATTTTGCTAAGTGTATCTTAATATAAAGCATAAAAAATACAATTGAGTTTCCTTGCAACCTGATTTTCTTAAAAGCACAATGATAAGTTAAATTGCAATGTACATTTTAATCTAATAATTATTTTAATTTCGAAGGCGTTTCATGATGATATTAATGTCTCTGAAATGGGAATGCAATTATAAACAACATCGCAAACTCTAGTGAATTTGACAGAAGAAAAAACTTCTCTTGTCAAAAATTTGTGAAAAATATCAAATGAAGCAAATTTTAATCTTTCAAATTTACACCCTATTTACCACACAGTAATCAAGTAATTATTGTAATGCTTCATTACTTTTTCTGTTTTGTATAATAGTCCAGCCAAATGGTTGTTTTTCAGGAAACAGCCCGAAAGATTTTTTCGCTACGGTTCTATATGTATTTTGGACGCTGAATTCTAATCTGAAATTTTCTGACACGCCAGAGGGCGGCTTCACCCCCCAAAACTCCCAAAAAACCCCAAAATTTGGACTTTTTTCAAGTTTTCCATTTAATTTTGAGAACCTTTAACTGTTCGAGAAAAAGCATTCCCTGAAATATTAAAGATAATAAAGTTTCCAATAAATTGAGTGGTTGCGCACGACTCTACGATTTTAATTCTAGAGCTAAGAGTTTCCAAAAAAGGGGTTTTTTAAGGGATTTTCAAAACTATGCAAATCTACCACTTCTACCCTATACAACTAGGATCTTTTTCTAGTAATGATAGAAAGCCACACATCATGTGAATCAACAATATTAATTTTGAACAGAATTCCTCAGGTACCTATTTTGAATTTAGTAGTGGTGGGAGGGGGGAATACACCCAAAAATAGAAAATCATGTCCTACAGCCAAAATTCAAATTCTCATTATAATACCTTATCATGGCCTTCCTAAAAAAGAAACATAATTCGGCTGAAATCACCTTACGAGGGTTATGTTCTATGAGAATCACTCATTAGATTTCAGTATTTCCTAGTGGGGGCACACATACGTCTACGATCAAAACTTTAATCACTTATAACTTTTGACTGAATGATCACATCTCGTACTACAGCTCGTTCATATCAGCTCGTCAAGGCGGTTGAAAATCATGTATCATAACACTAGAATTTGTAAAAAAAAAAGTAGGAAATTCCTCCTTTAGTGTATTTTAGCCCATATTTCAATGCATAGAAAAATGACCGATTCCTATATTCAAAACTGTGTGTCTCGGTAACTCAAAATGATACTTGGTCTTGATTTGAAGAAAAGTCTCCTCTTTTATGTAAGGTGAATGATTTTTGTAAAAATATAATCGTGAAATGAGATACGTTTGTTTCAAAAAATCAAGAAATTTGCGATATTTTTCTCATTTTCACAGTCTCGACAATTTTTCGATATAAACAGTAATGCAAGATCAATTTAAGGCAACTCAACTTATAGAGCATGGAATTTTCTCTCATTTAAGACCAATCGCAAGTTTCTATCATGAATTGTACTCATTTTAGAGACTCTTTAATAACAGTAAAATCGCAAGAAAATGAGAAAATAGAGATCATCATTCAATTGGCTGTAACTTTTGAACGGTATTGGAAACAGAAGTATAATTAATGGGAGTGAAAAGAGGAGAAAATTCATCACAGCCTCGTCTACTTTTTGGATTTTTTATCTGAAGTGTTCCACAAGATACGCAACGTTGCATATGCGAGACTGTGAAAATGGGGGAAATATCACAAATTTCTCGCACATTCAAAGTTGCGTATCTTGTGGAACACTTCAGATAAAAAATCCAAAAAGTAGTCCTGCGCGACCACTCAATTCATCGGAAATTTTATTATCTTTAATATTATATAGAGAATACTTTTTCTCGAAAAATTCAAGGTTCTCGAGATTAAATGGAAAACTTGAAAAAAGTCCAAAATTTTGGGGGTGAAGTTGCCCTTTGACGTGTCAGCAAATTTCAGATTAGAATTCAGCGCCCCAAAATACATATAGAACCATAAAAAAATTCTTTCGGGGCTGTTTCCTGAAAAACGACCAGTCAAATGGACTATAAGTTGTTATCCTATTATATTAAGCGAGCAATTTCTGTATATCTGTTTATATTTTTCTATTTTTATATCTGGTTATCTGGCTATCTGGTTATATGGTTATTTATGTTCAATGGATCTCGGAAACGGCTCTAACGATTTTCACGCAATTCGGAATATAGTAGGTTTATGATATCAAAATTCGATTGCACTAGGTCTCATCCCTGAGAAAACTCCCCGAAGGACATGAAAAGGATAATTCATCTTTGGAAAAACTGATGATGATTTCGTCGTCTGTCGATAACAGAAGATGCGTGTGCCTGTATGGGAGATCAGCTAGCTGTGTAATCAATTAGCTTACCGTATCTCGCGAGAAATCTAGAAATTTTAATTGACTCGATCAAAATACAGTGAAATGATTTGTTGACATGAGATGGTATATATCATAATATTCAAAGTTAATCATTATTTTACAGTTCTAAGTGATTAGTGAGTGTTATTTTGTTATTCAATTTGGTATATAAACAATCTAAATTAGAAGTTTTATGTTTTCAAATATTTGGACTGAAAGTTTTACTTGAATACAAGTGTATGAAACATAACCTACTTTTTGGAATATTAATATTCCAACTATAAATTTTATAGTGAATAAATCAAAATTCGAGGAAGAAAGAGTTTTGGGCTGTGCCTGTTAGTACTTCCCCAATCATTTTAAAGAATTGAGTTCTGTTTATCAATGAATAAATAACGAGCAAAGCTCGGTGCCCCGATATTTAGTATTAATAGATAGAATTTACAAAATATACTTGTTCAGATGATATCGTTATTCCAAAAACCAAAAAATTTAAAGATACATTTTGTTCGACTTGTGTTATTTACTCCTGTAATGTTAAAAAGTGAATACTACCAACAACTCAACATCAGTGACAACCTGTTCCAATTTATTATAAATATCGCGGCACCGAGCTCCGCTCTGGAGTACCTACAAAAGCATATAAAAATTATTACGAAAGAAGAAATTATAAAAAATATTCATAGTTCATACAGAAAGGTTCTATCTAATCACAGTGGATTGAGATTAATTCGCAGAGGAATGCAAAACTTTCTCACACAAAAGCATGTTGAATTTTTAATCCTGATTAATTTCACGTGAACCAAATCAAATCAAATCGTTTATTGCACAAAAATATATACAGAATACAACTGAAAGGAAATTGACAACTTTGTGCTACACGTCGGCAAAAGAAAACTTGTACGCCAACGTGGAGTCTTAATATAACTTATTCACTTATACATTAATATTAATATATAAAATGATCCTACAATATTATAATATAGGCTAACAGTAATTAACATTCAACCAACTAAATATTCCATTCTAAGAAATAACAATAAATTAAAGATATACATAAAGCTGAATTTAAGATTCATACAACATCAATCAATATTAAACCAAATCATTAATTGAATAAAAATAATTTTCTTTCACCCAGGTATGGAAATCTTTTATTTTAGGCTTCTTTAACAACCATCCTCTTGGAACTTTATTATAGAGTTTATTTCTCAAATATGAAATACTTCTACGGGATAGGGTGCTATCAACTCTTTCAATTGTGATCAAGTTTTGAGCGACTTGTCTAGTTACTCTTTGAAAATTTTGAATATTTTTTAATTTGAGCACATGTTTCTTAATAGTCTTTAAAATGAACAATTGTCTTATAGTGAACAGATTGGAATTTTGAAACAATGTGACACTTGGGAAATCTCTCGGATACCTCATTATTGTTTTGATAACTAACTTTTGTAAAACAAATAGAGGTTTTAAAGTTGAATCAAAAGTTCCTCCCCATATAGAATTACCATACTGAACTAAGGATTGGAATAGAGCAAAATAAACAGATTTTAGTAATTTTAGACTCAAAATACTTCTAAGCATGTACATTTTTAAATTGACCACCCTTAATTTTCTACAAAGGTAGCTAATCTGAGGTGACCAGCGTAGATGCTTATCAACAAAAATACCAAGATACTTGTAATTGTTTACACTCTCAATAACCTCATTGCAAGAATCACATGGATACCTGTTACAAGCATTATTCAAACAAAGCCTGTTCATATCTAGATCTCCTCTTGTTGTTGGACTGAAGGTCATACATTTTGTTTTACCAAGATTTAGTCTCAAATAATTACATTTTAGCCACTGAGAAACCTTATAGTAACCCACTTTTGTTTGCTTGATAACATCTTCCCAGGAACCTTCTTGGAAGATAAGTGCTGTGTCATCAGCAAAACAAATTGTCTTAGACCCAACTGAGTCCAGTACACTAGGCAGGTTATTAACATAGATCAAAAATAAAACTGGTCCCAATACAGTCCCTTGAGGTAGACCCCATGTCACATCTCTAATCTCACTATTACTACCACCACAGCTAACGATTTGGCTTCTACCCCTTAGATAACTTTCAAAGAAATCTAACTCTATTCCTTGAATACCAATATTAGATAGTTTCTGGATCATTTTATCATGTGGTACTGTGTCAAAAGCCTTGGCCAGGTCCAGAAACATTACCAAGGTTTTTTTATTTGTTTTGAAACCATTGTATATTGTCTCAGTTAAGGACTCCAATGCATCCTCTGTGCTTCTACCCTGTTGGAAACCAAACTGCCTCTTATCAAGGATTTTATTAACATCTAGATATTCAACTAATCTTTTCTTTACCAATTTTTCGAAAATTTTAGAAATAGAACTTAGCAAGCTAATTGGTCTATAATTTTGAGGTATTTCTTTACTCCCCCCCTTGTGTAAAGGAATAACTTTTGCATGCTTGAAATGCAAGGGAAAGTATCCAGATGAAAAACAACAATTGAAAATTTCTGAAAGAGGTTTAGAGATTGTGTCAGTTAATAGTTTTAGCACGCTGTTGGATATGTTATCCCATCCAGGTGCCTTATTATCATTCAAACTTTTGATTACTTCCTTGATTTCTGTTTCAGTAACAAAATTGAAATTAAATGCATTTTCAATATCTATTGTTTGTTCCAAATATTGATCTTCATTCTGTCCATGTATATCAATTTCCTGCGCTTGATTTATACCTACATTCACAAAATAGTCATTCAAAGCATTAAGATCTTGATTTACATGTAATTGTGAATTTTTATTTACCCCAATAATTGCTTGATTTATCACAGACCATATCTTCTTAGGGTCACCTTGAGCTTTATTTATTTCTGATTGATAATATAAATCTTTTGCTTTTCTAATTAGATCTACTATTCTATTTCTGTAAGACAGGAATTTCCTTCTCAGCTCTACATTAAATGGTTCATTTTTCAATCTTTTATATAATCTATCTCTTATAGTTATGGACTTTAGAATTCCATTGGACATCCAAGGTTTCAAATGTTTTTTAGTTAAATTAACCTTTTTAATAACTGTTGCTCTACTGATGCACGTTTTTACATTATTTACAAATTCATTTACTAATGTTTCAATACTTCTATTCGCGTCAATCTCCCAATTCATTAAAGCACTCTCCTCTAACAACTTTTCTTTATTAACATTCCTCACTTCAATAAACTTACATGGCTTACTAGATCGAGAACAAACATCTTTTTAATTGATGCGTGAAGAGCAGTCGCATAATGATCAGTAATTGACATTTCTAATACAGCAGTTTTTAATGAGTCATTATGTTTGGATTTAGAAAAAATATGGTCTAAACAAGTATTTGAAGCAGGACGAGTTTTTCTATTGACAAAGGACTCAAACCCATGCGAACTCATAATAGACAAATAATCATGCGTTTTTTTAGAGTTACATAACAAATCAATATTTACATCACCTATCACTAATGAATAATCAAAATTAAAGCATGAACCATTCATATAATTATCAAGTTGTTCTATAAATAAAGGTATACTTGTACTAGGAGATCTATAAACGGATGTTACTAAATATTTATTATTTTTAGTTTGCAGCTCAACAGCTAAGAAAGGATATTCGTTTGGACTATCAATTTTTTTCGAGGAAATACTATTAGCTACATACATGACAATTCCATCTGAACGATTCAAGGAGTTACTTTTTATATATAAATTATAGCCATTAATGTTTAACAGTGATTTTTCTTCTTCAGAAGTCCAGGTTTCAGTAAAAATTAGAACCTCAAATTTTGTTCTCATGCTGTTCAAAATAATGAGAATTTGATCAAAATTTCTTTTCAAACTTCTTATATTTAAACTAAAAATATTCAATTCATAATTAAAGGGCTGGATATAGTTCAAGTATTCATCGGTACTTTCACATTCCCTAACACTGTTAATACTATCTACAAATTGCGTGAGATCATTCATAATAAATGTTTAATCAAACCTGTAGCAACACTTTATTCCTCTCCGTTGATAACTTTTTTCAGATGGTCCAGTCCCTTGACTTTGAATACAGGTGAGCCCTCCGACTTCTTAGCGCACATTTGTGAACCACGAAACCAGACGAATTTCCAATCATTTTCCCTAGCTAACTCACGAGCGGCTTTCAGTTCTTTAGCACTCTTGGCAGTCAGCTGATTCATTAGCCTGAAGTGTCCGTTCGGCAGGTTTCTGTTGATTTTTTTCACGTCGATTCCGGGGCTGCTCCTATCTTCTCTGCTTATGGTTTGGAAAGCCGTCATCCATTTGTCCCTCATACTCCTTCTCACGAACCTGACGACAATCATCGGTGTAGTCTCTCGGTTCATGGATGGCAGTCTGTGAGCGACGCTGATTTCGTTTGATGAAAAATCAGACACTTGGAGAGCACTGGCTACGCCTTGTAGGATTTCGTCCATGTTTTCGTTCTTTGTTGCAGGTATACCGGTTAATAATAAATTTTCCCTCCTGGTATATTCTTCTAATATTTCATTTCTCTTAGAAAGAAATTTCACTTCTTCTTTCAATTTTTGGTTTTCAGTGATTAATTGTTCATTAGCTTTTTTGATTTCTCCGATATCCGATTTGAAACTATCAAAACTATCCGAAACAAATTTTACTGAGTGAGTTAGTTCCCCTAATTGTTGATCAATATCTTTTTTCAACGATTTTGAAAACTGTTCAAATAAAACAGTCATTTTTCGCATTAAAACATCACTTTCCATTTCACTCTCTTCTTGTCCTGGTGACACAGACACCTGTTTACAAGCACTGCACTTCCATTTATTCCGATTATCCTTTGAAAGTTTTTTGAAGTTCTTTTCGGTTAAATAGTGGCAGATGTAATGACATTTTTGTTTACACGAAGCACAAATTATTGAGTCTTCATCACTGAAATTGCCGAGGCAAACGTTGCAGTTATTCATATTTCAAACGTATCTATAATATGCGAGCTAAACAGAATACGAGTTTGATGAGTAGACGGTCACGATAAACAAGTCAGTACACTCAATAATAGATAAGCTGCAAACAATAGTACAATTCACTCCTTGTCACCACAAACACGTCCGCTCGTCACCGCTGCTCGACTAAGACTGAGAAATCACAGAAGACCATCTCAAGAAGATAGCTTATCTGATTGGTTCTACTGGAATTAATCAGGATTAAAATTTAACCGGCTTTTGTACAACTGCCACTAAGTACCTGATTGAAAGGTACAAATAGGTACTGATAGGTACAAAAGTTCAACAGCTGAGTCATAATTTTGTCTCAGTCCCACACACATGCACTCGCTCACTCACTTCCATCATCAACACACGACGAAATTATCAGCTGTTTTTCCAAGGATGGATAAATTCTTTTAATGTCCTTCAGCGAGTTTCCCCAGGGATGAGACCTAGTACAATCGAATTTTTATATTATAAACCTACTATGTTCTGAATTTCGTGAGAATCGTTAGAGCCGTTTTCGAAATCCGGTGGAATACAAACATATAAACATCTAAACAGAAATTGCTCGTTTAATAGTATAGGATTTAGAATACCTAAACTTGCCGACATTATAATATTGTATGAATAAAACCGTTCCAAATTTGTATGAATGTTTAAGTACCAAAATTGCTATGCAATATTCTTTTGCAATAAAGAATTATCAATGATATATTATTCAACTTCTTATAAGTAACCTCAACATTTGAAAAGCAAAGCCTCCCTTACTTATCTTTTAATATCCTATTAAAATATTAACCATGTAGTTTTTCCTGATGTGATGTAGTAGGCTACTTTCTAGTCCTCCCGAACAAGAACGGGTGCACTGCTAATCTCAAAAATAATATCGAAAAGATACTTTATTTCTATTTTAAAAGAGATAAGAAACGATGGTATATATTTTTACAATATTATGAAAACAGAAAGAATTCCTCACAAGACCAAAGGTAAATAATGTCCTTTGGAAGATTAGAATGTAAGATGTGAATTTTATTGTCATACACTGACTAATGTTAAAAACTATAAAAGGGTTGGGAATTGGGGTACTTTGGGGGGGGGGGCATTACACTTGGTATGGGGGGGCATGCGCCATTGCCCTTGGGGGGCTGGGCACCCCAGCCTTCGTCTCCAGAAGAGGGCCCTGAGGATTATTTGTGGGGCTGGTAGATTAGCCCACTGTCGCCCGCTCTTTATCAAAGAGAGGATCCTCACCGTCTTCTCCCTCTATGTTCTTCATACCCTTTGCAGAACACATGCAAACGTGGGGTTGCTCGTGACCCGACAGAGCTTCCACCCGTATGAGATTAGGGGTAGACTCAGGCTGGATTTACCCTACCAGAGGCTGAGCAGAACTCGGACTGGTCTGGCTCATATGTCTATCAGCCTCTATAATAGGCTGCCTCTGTTGGCCAGGGATCTGCCTGCTGTGCGGTTTCGAGGGGCTCTGAGGAGCCTGCTGACGGATCACCCTCTGTACTCACTCCGTGAGTTCTGTATGTTGGAGAGCAGTGTGGTGAGTGCCTATTTTATTCTTATATTCGATTTCTGCCTCCGGGCAGTTGTTTTTCTTTTACATTTTTGACGTGTCCCAGTGGGCTTCACTTTAGTGATCCCTTTTATGGACCTATTTAAATAAATACTAAAATACTATTGAGCACATTACTATAATCCGTACAAAATTACTTTGGACTTGAGAAGGACATGCGCAGCAGAGAAGGCTTACAGAGGTAGGGATCCTTCCAGAGGAAGGATTTCAAGAGTTTGAAGTTATATTCACCATAGTAAATGTTGTTGGAATTAGATAAATCTCTCAGATATTGTAGTATGATTATTTTGGAGCTTCTAGTTGGCTGAATTGATCCGATATCCACGACTATTGGAATTACAGACGATTTCTTGAAAATCGACGTATTTTTGCCGCCATCTTGTTTTTTTCATGATTACAAACATTTTTGAGATTGCCATCATGGATAATCTCTTTCTAGACATCATTACAAAGAGATTGATACCATTCCCAAGTCTGTACCTTCAAGGAGACATGAGTTACACGGTTTTCTAATTGTTGGGATTGCCATTTAGTGGAAAAAGCGTTTTTTCCGCTGCAAACAGTACTTTTCTCTTTTTCCGATGACGCTCCAGCCGTGGAATATGGACTTACAGCCTCCAACCAGATGTCATTTTAAAGCTTAGGAAATATTCTAAAACACTGTACCAATAACATTAGTGTATTTCTACTGCGAATACATTTACAGGTTGAAAAGTGAAATATTGTCCACGAAAAATGTGAGTTTCAAGTTTTTTGAAGTTGAATAAATCATGAAAAGAGTGGTCAAAATAAGACGTTTCTCTCGGACATAATAGTTTGGTTAATTCTAAACACTTTGGTGATGAAACCAATCCGATATCTTTCACAATAACTGAATAGAAAGCGATATAAATAATTCTGTCAATAATGACCGCCATCTTGAATTTTTCAATGATGTCGAATATTTTCATTGTTTCCATCATCAATATTCTTATTCGGCTTGTTGTAACGAAGAGATTGAGACCATTTGCAAGTCTCTATCTTGAAGTAGTCATGAAAAAATCGATTTTATAGTTCTAGCTTGTTACCTCATGCCTATGGAAAACTCACCAGAAATCATGCAGGGTTTTTCTTTGGAGGGCGCTGGAGAACTCATTTTCCGACGTACAGCGCATTAAGATAATATATCGTTTCAAAGTTGAAAAAGCGCTCTAAATTTCATAGATTTGAAATTTCTCTGTATCTCTTGCACAAAAAAAGTTATAAGGGAATGAAATTTGAAAAAAAAAATTAGAAAAAACGTTTTTTGGGCTTTTGAAGGTTATAACTAGAAAAATATGCGTTTTAGAGGAAACTTTTGAACATAAATTGTAGAGGAAGGTTTTTAAAATATTTTCGTCTCAAAAAACGGTTGAATATCTTGAACGGTTATTGAAATACAAGCGATGTAGCAAAACCCTGAAAATTTTGGCGGCCATCTTGTTTCCGAGGTGTTTGCCTGTGATTTCGACTTATCATTATCACGATCCTTATTATGCTAGACCTAACGAAGAAATTGAGACATCTTCCACGGCTGTTACCCAAAAATGAACACGGAGTGCCTTATTCGTAACATTTGCGCCCGGACTATGAGCATTCAGTCGACTGACTCTAATCGCCAAATTGGCAACTGCGCTTCTACCTATGACTCTATCCATCACTATAATTGGCTGATCTCCCTCCATTTCTCTGCGCAGCATATTCCTTCAAATCAGAAGTAATTTTGTACGGAGTATAGTTGTTGACTAACGTATGTCATGAATTCAATTTCGGCGCATTGATCATTATAGGTAAAATTGACTCTCTAGTAATTCCAGTCAATGAAGGGTTATAGAGGAAAAAATATTGAAGACAATTTTTGACCCCACAGTTCTGTTTAGGCCGGGTAGTAAGAAGGTAATCAGAAGCCTCCACCCCAATTATTGGAAATAATTGTTCATATTGTTATCGATTATCAATTTCCGTATTTTCTATCTCGAAAACTATGGAAAAAGTTGAGGTATGGTAGGAAATTTAGTTAGCTTTAATTTTGCACAGAATAGTCATGTCCGTGAGACGCAGTTTCCAAGATATTTATATGCAAAATACCGAAAAATTGTACATTAGCACAGGAGGTAGGAGTGGGGACTTTGATATGTTTACCTCCTTAACACCCTAAACAGGACTGCGGGTTCAAAAATTGTCCAAGCTTTTCCCTCTATACCCTTTTTTGGGCATTCATTGCCTGGACTAAGTCGTCCAGTGAGCTCTCGATATCATGTTGCCTATTCATATTATTTTCATTATCTAAAGGAAATATCCAAATATATTATCAATAAAAAATGTTAAAATTAGTTCCACCAAAGTTTGGAACAGACAAGTTGATTCCATACAGGGCAATTTTTCTAAAAAATGTCGGGAGGCGATTAATCTATTTTTATAGTTAATCTACATGACATGTTAGGTTTTGGTGTTAGCCAAAACCTAACATGACCTATTATTTACCGTAACATTGAGTAAGAAACCCAAATTAATTTTCCATTTTTATAAATTGTAAACGCAATTCTACTGTATTTTTACTCTTTACAGAGCGATTTCAACAACTATCCATTCATAGCAATAGGTGATTCTAACAAGATGTAACTATGAGGAAGAAAAGGATATCTTCACAAATAAAAAGCAAATAATTATTATTACTTATATTGTGATTATGGTTTAAATAATGATACAATATCGTAGACACATTACTGGACAATCACTACAACAATGAACAAATCCTTACTAATAGAGATTATCTATAATATATACCTAGTAGTATCATGAGAATCATTAACGTAAAAACCTGGATGAGAAGATAAAATACAGTGTTCATCTATCAATAACTAAGTTATCATCAGTTTAACTAAGTTTATCATCAGTTTGTATCTAAGCTAAATAGATAGAATCGACCTAATTTAACCTTTCATAGTTAGTCTGTTATCCACTGGATTTCAAAAATTCATCAGTTACTGTACTTTCAATTTCAAAACAAAAAATAATAATAATTTGATAAACCTTCATGAACACTTCCAAGGCAATCGTATCTAAGTAATCAAAGCACTATAAAAACTAACCTACAATATTAAAACTGATATATCAAATGTACTGTACTTCAATATAAAAATCGTCTACGCATACAAGAGATTGCACAAACTATCAAGAGTTAATAATATTTTATCGTGAATCAAACCCTGTTTGACAATTTAGCAGATCATCATAAGGGTTGATCTTAGATCATAATATTTTATAGTGAAAAAAGCCCCATATCTAAGATTTAGCAAAATCGTTAAGCAGTGACACACACACCGATTTTTTGCCGTCCTTTTAAATTCTCCCAGATTGAACGAAACTTGGCAAAACATGATGTTTTCAGATACAGTACACATCATTTTTATGTTTCCAGATACACATCATTATGTTTGGCAAGTTATGTTCAATCTAATAGAATTTATAAGTACTGTACGGCAAAAAATCGATCATTCAAATATCGATGTGTATAAGGCCACTACCTCCGTAAACATGTTTACTAGTGATAAGGCTAGTTAGGGTTGACCTTAGATCATAATATTTTATCGTGAATCAAACCTTGATTGATGATTTAGCAAATGACCAAATGTAGCAAATTTATTCAAGTGAATCAGCAACTTACAAGGAACACGGAAAACAATACTCGAGTATTTTTATTCAAATACGTACAATAAATTATCAAATATTTTTAAAAATGAGGGAACTTATGATGGCTGGCATCAGCTCTCTTTATCTAAGCTTGCTCATCATCGTCATCTTTCAGCAACTCTTCCTCCTCCTCTTCATTGAGAGTTACATCCTTTTCATCTTCATCCTCATCATTCTTCTCCTTCTTCACCTTCTTCGCGCTGTACTTGAATCTGTCATACCGCTTGCCGACTCCTCCTTCTTCCTCCTCTTCGTCCGATGACTTATTCTCTTCCTCCGACCAGTGCTCTTTGTCTTCGGCGTCTCCGTTCTCCGCTTTCACCTTCTTCTGCTTTGGTTCCCCTTCATCCTTCTTCGTCTTCTTTCCTTTGTCCTCTGCTTCGATTTCCTGATAACAATAATTGATAGAGATTAATGCCTAATGCTAGACTCAATTTACATTCACTTCAATAACAATAATTGAAAAAGATTAATATCTAATGTTAAGCCTAGTTTATACGATGCCAATTGAACATTTATGAAAATATATCTCTCCATAAGCAACAGATGCTCTTTTGTATCTTCTCAAAAGCAACATGTTGCATCCGAAAAGATACACAAGGAGCTTTTTGGAGTTGCGTCCTTTCAGCACAACACAGTTTACATTCCTTGTCCTATAGCTTTGCCTACCGGCTTATACTTGAAAATTTTCAGTGGAAGTCTATCAGCTGACATTCGTTCAAATGCTTTTTTCATTGTTAATGATACGTTGAAACTGTCTCATTCATGAAGAATCTCTGTGTGTAGGGAGTTTCCTTCAAGGAAGCTCTGTAGGGAGCTTCCTCCATCTAGGGATCTAGGTACTCTGGAGCGTATGTTTTTGTAAAAGTAGGAATATTACCCCGCGAACCATACGTTGCCTATATGCCTTAGGCAAAGCTACGGGACGCGTACTTTATATAGGAGGTCCCTTGTAGTAATTTTGACTTGTCTTGTCATTAATGACCGGCCTAAAAATGTGAACTCTATGAGTAGTATCCTTGTAGTAATGTTGACTTGTCCTATCGTTAGTATCTAGCCTAAGAATATAAACTTTGCTGAGATGTATCCTTGTAGTAACTTGGACAAAGTTTAATTTTGTTCAATTTAGTAGTTACCTTTCTCCTAGCCTGCATGAGCTTCTTCTTGCGCAAGGTGTGCTTGTAGCGTGCCAGGTAGGTGAGATGGGTGCGGCTGGCACAGTGCGACGCCACTGCCTTCTCGATAGAGCCGTGACGTGGCAGGTATGTCTTGCACAGTGTGCAGTAGTGCACGTCCACCTTCTTACAATACTGCGAACCTAAACATAAAAAACAATGCACAATTAATTCAATTCAAAAAGCACATTGAAAACACTAATATAATAATAATACAACAGTGCAATTATGCAAAAACTATTGAATGTAGGATATGGTGAAGAGAGAAAGGAGAAACAATACCTTGCCAACTTTAGTTTCCCATGTAGTAGATAGTTTTAATAAATTGAATACTGCATTTAGATGTACAATTTTTCAATGAAGTGGTTAGTGGGAAAAACAAATAAAAATTATTTGAAACAAGGAAAAACACAGACGGAGAGAAAACGGGGAAAAGAAAAGGATGTGGAACAGGGAGGAGATGGATGAGAACAATTTTGAGCGAGTCCACTATAATTTTACAGCTACTGAAAGTCCTGGGATTCAACGTTAGAACAGGATTCTTAATACCAAGGCTAAAACTATCGCCGAGCCGCTCGCTAATGTCCAACATTAGTGGCTCGTGTTCGTTTTGTATACAATGCAATGCGATGAGAAGGCGAAATAGCCATCCGCACTCACACATGCGTCGTTATTCGTACCAACTCGGCGAGATAAGACGCGCATATCAATAAACGAATACTTCACTAATTATAAGATTCACTATAATAACTACAAGATAATCCACTAATATCGGTAATCAATGGGTTCCAACTATTATTTAGTACATTTTAATTAATTCATATAAAAATGGAGAATAATATTTTCATACTCAATATAGTAGGCCTAATGCGTTTTACTGAGATGTATTCAATTTGTGTGTATTTTCAAAAAACAAAATATATTGGAATTTTTAATATGAATAAATAATATTCAATATTTTCATTTGGTACCTGTTTCTCATTTAAACTTGAAAAATATGGTTTGTATATGCATGTTCAGAGAATAAATTGATTGAAATACAGTACTAACCCAATTTATTTTCCTCTTTCTTCTTCTCAGTTTTCTCTCCAGTTTCCTTCTCTTCATTTTTGTCTTCGGGTTCCGCTTCTAGAAAAATATGAAAAGTAATACAAACATTAAATAAATGATTCTAATTTTCTACAAAATCATCTAACAAACTTTTGATGATAGCATATTAGCAAGTTGAGGCTAATCTTAAAAACAGTAAAAATCACAACAGTTGATTAGATACTTTATTAAACGATATTTGTTTACAAGAACATTGTATTTTATGTTGAAAGTGTTCAATGTTTAAACTGAAAAACTGTATTTTTTTGAGAGTGATGTGCTCATAAGCTCTAGACTTGTGCTTGGATAATGAGAGATGAATGAACCTACAATTTTATTCAAGTTATTTCGCTGATTAACCTTCGAAACAATCGTAATTATATCTGTATTTAATTTATGATTTGCATTCAAAGTTATATATTAGTTGTTTGAAGTTTAATACTGAATTTTAAAGGAGGGTAAACATGACCCAGATAGACACATATTTGATTGGAAGCCGGAAGATATGTGCGATCGCATATCAAGACACAGACACATTATTGACGACCTTATGTAGGTGTATTAGGCCGCTAACTAGAAGGATTCCTGGCCCGCAACGGAAAGGTGCCGAGTTCGAAACCCACTCGGGCAAATAATTGTTTGTTAAATTTTCAGGTGTAATGGGGCTTTAAGTGATGTTGAAAAATAATTATTATTCATTATCATCATCATCATCATCATAATCAGTATTCTGCCCTTGGGCAGGTCCATACATGATTCCTCCTTCACCATTCCTCTCTGTAAGACGAGTGTAAGACAAATGTCTTAAGACGAATGAATGTAAGGCGAATTGAATAAATATCAATTATCTGTCCTGTGCTATTCTCTTCAACATGAAGTATTTTCTTTCCCTCTTCCTCCCTGACATCATCCACCATCTCACTCTCATCCGCCCCAGCACCCTCCCTCCCTCCATCCACAGTCCCTTATTATTATTAAACGAAATTATTATTAATTAGCATTTGAATAAATTGAATTTCTCATTAATTTGTATCTAATGTTGGAAAATAGAATTTAGAAAACAAATTAGACTTAAAAATAATAGCTGTAAGTCTATTTACCATTATTATTAAACGAAAATCCAAATTAATATTAATTCATTAGCATTTGAATAATTGCAATATCTCAGTAATTTCCATCTATTTACCATCGCCAGAGCCAACAGAGTCCAGCACCATAAAGGTCTCATCCTTGTTGTCAGCCGAGGTCGCTTCGCTGTCCTTCTCAGCCAGTTTGGACAGCAGCTGTTCCATTGTACCAGCACGCTAAATAAACAAATAAATACATAGACGTTATAAGTCAACAAAGAAATTAAGATGAATAGATGTTACAGAAGAAAACGTAGAAATCAAATATCACAATGAGCCTGCAAATTAGATTGGCCTGTTGAGTCTCCCCGTACTGTAAGTTATCTCTTGACAATAAATTAATGGATACCTCTATAATAGTATAAAGGAAAGAATTGGCTTATATACGTACGGGATAGGAAATACACGATTGACACATCATCACTTCTCAACTACTGGACTGATTAACTTTAAATTTTGCATATAGATTCTCATTTTATCGAGGATGGTTATAGGCCTATTTCAAATTCTTCAAGATTTCAGTTTGTCAAGATAAGTTCTAATTCAGACCCTTGTGGAGCAAGGGGTTACCTGGTAGTTAATGAATATATAGATGATGTATATATATTTTTTGAATTAAAAAAAAAATTGAATTGAAAATTGAAAAAAATTGATGTTCAAGTTACATTTAGGAATTTTCCTTGATATTCCAAGTCTATAGGCCTTAGTATGGGTAAGGGATAGAGCTAACACAGCAATTTCAAAGTTAATTTTTCCAAATTGTATCATCAATAAAACGATATAACAGTATTTTAAAATACTATTAATTCATGCCTAAAAAATGCCTTAATATGCTCTAGGGTTGTAAAATAAAGTTGTAATTTTGAAAAAAAAAATCCTGAAATTCTAGATAACTGAACATTATATCCCTGAAACAAATCAAGGGCACCCTGGAATGTTGGAGCCTGAGGAGTGACTTTCATGACTACAACACAAGAGGCAGAAGCCAACTCAACCTGCCCTTCACAAGGCTGAGTAGGATACAAAATAGCCCTGGTAGCCTCAACATGAGGCTTTTCAACGGCTGCCATCATCAGCGAGGTCTCTTACAACACGGCATTACATCAAATGTACCGATGCATTCCTCGTGAAAACTCCTTTTTATTCAATAGGGAGTTTTTCAATATCCCGGATTTTACCATCAAAGAATTTTATACATGAACTTTATGGGATACTGTCTTTCTTCATATGATATTGTGTTTTTTTGCACCAAAGACTTAATTTGCTTATTAATATAGGCCATATCAATTTCTCCTTTGTTGATATATTTGTTTTGTGTGCTTGTTTTTCTGACGAACCAATTGCTACAATTAGCTTACAAGGTAATAAAGATCATATTCCTCCACCTCCTGTCTAAAGTGCTTACTTTACTCCCTGGAACATAATACTAAAGTGCCACTTTTTCGCTCTCGGGAGGAAAAAGCAGGAAAACTCCCTAGAGCGTAAAAGTAGCTCCATTTAAATAAATAACATGGGAAGTATCTCTATTTTAAAAACGTACATTTAAAATAGGTTAGAAGGTCAAAGCTCAGATGAGGAAGCTTACAGAGTAGTCATTGAACCAACTAAATTCAATACCTCAACCAGACATTTGATCAATTATATGAAATTTATGTTTGTATGCTAAAATTATTACAAACTTCATATCACTATACTAAAAAAAATGTATAAATATATTCCTCATTAACTAATCAAATTTTAAACGGGAACTTCATCATAGTTGTAGTTGTGGCGGCCATTGTTGTTACAACTTTTGCGCATAGCGCTGTCGGCGGAGAACTGTGATTACAAGCCAGCCCAGCTGTTTACGTTATGTTGTAACACATTGTTAGGTCAGACACATTGTTATTTGCAGTTTTTATAAAAATGTAGGTGGAGGAAAAATGTTGTGTATATCACGAGTGAAAAATGTTTTTCGCCACACTGCACAGAAAGCAGCAGCTGTTTTCCAGTCCCTACGTAGATCTGAAAGACCTTGTTTGCAGACGACTCTCGTCTGACGTTAGAAAAGGGTTTCTTTTCCGGTCTAGGCCAGAAAGTGGTCACTTTCCAGCCGCTCATGGAAGTCCGTAGTTAATAAGTCATCCGCTAGATCGGGCGAGTGTCCACTCTTTTCTAGTCCTCGGCCTACGGCCTTGGACTTGAAAACCGATTTCGAGCCGGAAAAATCTCATTTTCTGCTCTAGGTGTGAAATATACTATTTCTCCCTCAGGAAAATTGTTGCCCTCGGCTTTGCCTCGGGCTTCAAACTTTTCCCTCAGGGAGAGAAAACAGCACTTTTTACTCTAGATATACAAATAACTATTATTGATTACCTTGATATGCTCAAGTGTGCACAGATGCTTCTCGTAGAGCATTGACGACTTGAAAACGATGTCACACACCTTGCACAGCGGCATCAAGAAGCGTTTCATTTTCTGCAACAGACAATAACTTATTTCAATATTTCAAGTATACAATATAATAAAAGAATGTACGGCTAATGTATACAACTGCTACCTTAAACGTCTTTACAATAACAGTTAAAATGGAATATGCCTTCGAACGAAAAAGACATCAAGCTGAAGGCTCAGAACAGCTGTTTGACAGCAGTTTCTAACATGAAATCAACAACCAATAGCAATAAATAAACCACTGGTAAATTACAAATTGCAATATGCAATAATAATTCAACCTCAGAGCAGCGAAGAAAATATAAACAACAAAAAATCGAAGATACAAAAACCTAAGAAGCTTTTTACTGATGCCACAACATTTGCAATCACACATGTTCAACACACTTGTCCTGTCGTTAGCAGCCACCTTCACTCTTGTTTCGAATAATTGATGATTAACTAGATTTCATTATTATTGAGATGTGCAAACGGCCCTTATGCAATATTTACTCGGTTTATTATTGCTTTCAGGCTGATATCATCTGATGCTACTTGTAGGAAACTGGCTGCATCAGTGAGGCTCTATCCCCAGGGTTAATATCCACATGTTGGCCAAATGAAGGCCAATGACGACCAGCGCCAACGTGTGGATTCATGAGTGGTTTGCCAACGCTGACCTTGATTGGGCACTGGTCACATTGCAGGCTGGGCCAGCTACTTTGCCAACTTATGGACTAGGCATATTAATGATAAAGGCAGACAGGAGTCACAGAATTATGAAGAAAATAAATAAATATATTTTGGCGTGAAAGAGCCTGCTTAAATTTATTATTGAAGAAGGAATGAATAAATTGAATTGGATGTAACAATTTTGGTTTTCTTTTTTTGACCGAGCGAAGTGAGGTTGAACGGTTTTCGTTCAAGGAGTCGACGGTTTTGCATTTCTCTTTATGTGTTCATGTTCCGCATTTACGGCGAAACGCAGCAATAGATTTTCATGAAATTTTACAGGTATGTTCCTTTTTGAATTTCGCGTCGACGTATATATAAGGTTTTTTTGAAATTTTGCATTTCTAAGATAATACAAAAGGAAAAGGAGTCTCCTTTGAACGCCAATATTACCGTAAAAATCAGACTTTAGAATTATTCAACATAAATCAGCTGTCTAGTGGACTATAATACTAACCGTTCAAAAACATCAAACATCTTGAAAATGTATCTTTCCATCAAATTTAGTAGACAGTTTACTATAATACTACCCGTTCAAAAACATCCAACATTTTGAAAATGTAGACAACGTTGTAGACAGTTGCAGCCAGACCTGATAACAGCGCTCACACTCACATTCCAGGACGACACGTCACGGTACGATAGGACAGAAAGCTCTATGTTTATTTAGGATTTTTCTAGACATTTTAAATTGATAAATTATTTATTAATTTTTGAGAAAACATAACAACAGGTCAATGTAACCATAGAGAAACAATAGCATAAGTAGATATCCCATGGCATAGGGCATTTATGTCACAGCTTTTAGATACAACTTTGAGATAACTGTTATCTCAAGCCGATAGCCCACGTAGTTCTTTCCCGTGAAGCTTTATGACGCTGGTAGTCTCTCATATTGTGCCGTTCATACACTCTTACCCGGTCAAAACAGTAAAAATCAACAATAATCGACAGTAATCGGCTTGGGATAACAGTAAAAGTTGCGACATAAACGCCCTATACCATGGGATATCTACTTACGCTATTGTTTCTCTATGATGTAACTTACTGAGCGCGAGGTCTACTGTTCACAGAACTACTAGTTTTAGAATTGTAAGTAGATAAATAAGCATTACCTTATGGCGAGGAGAGTTGACATGGTCGAAGCGCACAGTGCGATGGTTGAGCTTGCAGATGGCGCAGAAGAGCGTGTTCAGGTGCTTGTTCTGGCTGAGCTTGTCAAGCGCTATCTGCTCGCGACGCTGGTCGACGCGCATCTTAGCGAGCGTCGCACGCAGCCGAGCGGCCACGTTACGCAGCGACAACAGGTGCTTCTTCGAGCGCAAGTGCGCCGCGTACTCCTGCACCCATCACAAAAATACAAAACATAAAATCAAATAAAATTTTATTGCCTAAAAATAATACAAAAAAAACCCTGGAAAAGATATCACTCAAAAGTAAAAAAAATACATATTGATTTAAATTTCTTAAAATTATTTGGCATTACCAGCAAACCCTATTGATTTGTGAGCTGGCGACGAGTAACAAGACAGTTCGAACAAAATATAATTAGTATCAATTATTCAACATAAATTAAGTAGACCATCAATGGGCCCGTTCTGTGTACATGGAATGTGGTAAATTGTCCGATTCACAATTTACCAAGTAAAAAGTTCCACGTTCCATGGGAGGAATTTTGACAGATTCTGTTTCAGTTCCAACTTTCTGCCCCACAGTCGAAGTGTGGTAAATTGTCCGACCTGGTACAGTTCCAACAGGTTCCAACTATCTGAGCTCTCATTGGTCAATTATTGGTGTCTGCTTGCTTCTCTGCGCATGCGCTGATAGTTTTTTTTTTTACCATAGCATAGCATAGAATACATAACCAACAATGATGTTTGATAACCATTCACTAAATGAATTTTTCTCGATAGAAAATTTGAGAGTAATGGAATAAAATAAATTTACACTTTTCTAGACGGTAGGTTTGTAAAACAGCCTTTCTTCATTCACGCAGCTAGTAAACGACACATTTTAGTGTAAATCAACTTTATATGTGCGCGCCAAAATCTTGAACCAACGATTTTGAAATGGCGTTCCATGGGAACATTTTGCACTAGTCACGTGATTGAACAATTTACTGTACACAGAACGTACACAATGAAACAAAAAATGAAAAATTGGAATCAATCAATAATTTATCTATCAATACAATTATTACAATGATCTATAATAATTGTATATCATAAACTGATGGAAGATCCCACTTGCACACGAATTAGTTTTAATTCAGCACGTGGTACTTCTGTTTTGGAAGAGTAAAGTGAATATCTAATTTAATCCAGTATTCTTATCAATAAGTGGAATTGAATTTGTTTTTGTTCTAGATTTATTGTATGTAATTTTATTTATTATTGTTTTGGCAAAATAAAAACTGATTTTATTGAGAGGAAAACTAAGATTATCTTGCACTAAATTAAACATTCCTGAATAGTTCAAAATAGCTGAAACTCTACACTATTTTCTCTTCAAGTGGGCCACATTTTCTCTAAGAAGCAAATAATCAATCTATTGTATTGTATGCTTTGTAAATAATAGTAGCTTATATGCTATTGTAATCAACATGTCTATATTTTGAATAAACTCCTCTGGTCGTGTTTAAACCCTCGACCAGAGAAATTTTTATTACTATTATTAGTGAAGGTGGCCTCTAACAACAAGTGAGTTGAACATGTGTGTAGTACACACATACATGCTCGTCATATTTCAATAGTTAATATTCATATAGAATATTACAATGATACAAAATAATTTAACCTCAAATAGAGCAGCAAATATAAAGTAAACAACGGAAAATCGAAGATACAAAATCCTAATCTCAAAAACTTTTGTTCAAAGCCTTTCACTGAATGTATGACGGGCATGTGTGTACACACTTGTCCTGAAGTTAGTGGCCACCCTAAGACAAAATAAACTTTTATTTCATTCTCGTCTACCTCCAAAAATCTATAACCACGCCGAATACAATAATTTAATATTTCTACGAAAATAAATTGACAGGTTTTGAGATTGATTTGACATACCCTGAAAGTGACGCATTTCTCCTTGCAGTGAGGACATTCAAGCCGAATGTAAGGTTGTCCCAAAAAGTTGATACGATTCTCGTCATTCACAGATCGGTCGTCAGAGTCTTGCTTTATGGTTACCTAAAAATTGAGACCGTTTCACTTACAATGACCTGATAAACCTCAATCTCACAAAATAATAATTGAACCACATCAACAGAAATTGTCATAAAATGTATAGGGAATATAAGCCCAAATAATTAAATAATACATCCAGAATTACAAAAAACAGGATTTTTCAAAGTTCTGCAGCTACTTTCTAAAGTCTGTATACGAAGACGAAAATATTTACATCTATTACATCTACTCGCCGACAAGATACCCAGAATGCCTCAGATTGGCTAATAATTCTCACTAACAGCTGATTCTCAGCCAATCGGAAGACATTGTGGGTGTCGTGACGTTATAATAGCGCTATAAATGTTGGGACTAGGTTTCAGACTTGTGTTCTCCTGAATAGTGTATTAACCTTTTTCTGAGATTCTTTAGAAGTACCTCTAACAACACCTTAAAATAGTAACTAAGTTAATAATTCAGTAAGTTGAAAAACGAAGGTAGTTAACTCAAAGTGAGTTTAGAAATGTTTTATTTGGATATTTGGTGTATCAGGATAACCCAAGGTAATCTATTGTCCATTTCCACACTTACGGATTACTCGCCGACAAGCTACCCAGAATGTCCTCAGATTGGCTAATTCTCATCAACAGCTGATTCTTAGCAAATTGGATGGCATTGTGGGTGTCGAGACGTTAAATGTCGGCCAAAAATTGGTGAGTGTGGACACGGCCATAATCGTTTACTCATTTGCACTAAAATTAATTGTTTTAGTAATTCGAATGAATTAGAATTTATATTTGGTACTAAAAATAATTATAAGCAATAATAAATGAAATTAATACTATAATAGATTAAGAATACAAATTATAACAACTAGCTTCAGTGTTCACACCATCGTCAGGTTAAAAAAAACTATAATAAAAATCTGGTGTGGCGCACTCACACAACTTTCCTTGCCGTTATGAAAATTGATCACCTGACGCTAATGTTCCCGCCCATCAAAAGTCTACTATTCAAAGATTTGAGCCAGCTGGTGACATGGCAATAACGCTGGACACACACGAGGTCTGCTATCTCTTCATAGTGAATCATTTAATAGAATCAACAGTTGCCAACAGTTTGCAATTGGATAATCACATTTTCTCTAATTTCGAGCTTATTTTCAATTTTAGGTGAAAATGTTACTGAACATTAATTGTAGAGATTCTCATGCTCAATCTTTTCCACTCATTTTTTTTTGTTTAAATTGTATGTGAAGCCTAATAATTGAGAATCTAAAATCAAACTTTGCATAGATGGGGCGGAGCTCCTGAAATTTTTACAGATATGGGACTTGTGGCAGTTCATAGAGCTTATCGATGACTATTTTAGGTATAACTTTAATCAAAATCATTGGAGCCGTTTTCGAAAAAATCGCGAAAAACCCTGTTTTTGACAACATTTTCGCCATTTTAGCCGCCATCTTGAATCGCATTTGATCGAAATTGTTCGATACAAATACAATTGTAAGATACAACGGATACTTATATTGTAAGGACCTTACGTTCCAAATTTCAAGTCATTCCGTTAATTGGGAGATGAGATATCGTGTACACAGACGCACATACACTCATACACACACACACACACACACACACACACACACATACAGACCAATACCCAAAAACCACTTCTTTGGACTCAGGGGACCTTGAAACGTATAGAAATTTAGAAATTGGGGTACCTTAATTTTTTTCGGAAAGCAATACTTTCCTTACCTATGGTAATAGGGCAAGGAAAGTAAAAAGAGTACTATAATTCTATTTTATAAATAAAATAAAAGAGAATAGCCCTGAATACATACATTTTAAGGAAATAAATATATCTCACCTGCACTCCTTCCTTGTTTCCAGATTTCTTCTTCACAATTTTCTTCACCATTTTTTTGACTGTCTTCTTGACAATTTTCTTCTTCTTCTCTTTCACTTCACCTTCTTCGCCGTCTCCTTTTCCTTCGTCTTCTCCTTCTTCACCATCCTCCATTTCCTCTTCCACGTCTGTTTCCACCTCGACTTCTACCTCCTCCTCTTCTCCTTCGCCTTCCTCAGCATCATCAGCCATTTCTGCGTCCTGTAAGTAAAATTAAAAACAATTAATAAAAAATCTCACTATCATCTGCCAATTCAGAGTCCTGACATTTAAATAAATTTGAAAAAATTATAAAAACTAATCATAGAATTATACTGAATGGATTACTTCAAAATGATAGTGCATTTAAAAACTACAACATGAGTATTGGTATCATTCAAGAATCCCTAAATGGGTAATGTAATCTGCATAAAGAAATATAATTTAATAGAGACAAAACATAGCGAACATTTTGCAAAATAAGTCTGTAGTTCACTGTCTATGTAAAATAATAAAAATCTGGTGTGGCACACTCACACAACTTTCCTTGCCGTTATGAAAATTGATCACCTGACGCTAGTGTTCACGGGCATCTCAAGTCTTCTTATAAACCAAGATCTGAGCCAGCTGGTGACAGGACAATAACGCTGGAGACATACGAGGTCTGCTATCTCTTCAAAGTGAATGATTAAATAGGAATCAACAGTTTGCAATTGGATAATCACATTTTCTCGAATTTCGAGCTTATTTTCAATTTTAGGAGAAAATGTTACTGGATATTAATTGTAGAGATTTGTATGCTCAATCTTTTCCACTTGAATTTTTTTGTTTAAATTGAATCTGAAGCCTGATAATTGGGAATCTAAAAAATCAAACTTTGCATAGATGGAGTAGAGCTCCTGAAATTTTTACAGATATGGGACTTGTGGCAGTTCATAGAGCTTATCAATGACTATTTTAGGTATAAATTTGATCAAAATCGTTGGAGCCGTTTTCGAGAAAATCACGAGAAACCCTGTTTTTAACAACATTTTCTCAATTTTAGCCGCCATCTTGAATCGCATTTGATCGAAATTGTTCGTGTCGGATTCTTATATTGTAAGGACCTTACGTTCCAAATTTCAAGTCATTCTGTTGATTGGGAGATGAGATATCGTGTACACAGACGCACATACACTCATACACACACACACACACATACAGACCAATACCCAAAAACCACTTTTTTGGACTCAGAGGACCTTGAAACGTATAGAAATTTGGGTACCTTAATTTTTTCGAAAAGCAATACTTTCCTTACCTATGGTAATAGGCCAAGGAAAGTAAAAATGAACTAATTCAACGTATTTTGAGGGTTCGTGAAATTTGGTCAGCCTACCAAAAACAGTTCAGAGCTCATCAGCCTTGAAAAGTAGTTTAGTTTAGTTTAGTAAATTCACATTGTTAAATTAATTATTAATCATTATTATTAATTGTTAAATTCTTCTCATTATACTAACGTCATCTTTGGGTTCCTTCTCATCACCAGCCTCTTCGTCTTCTTCTTCCTTGTCACTGAGTTCTCTCAGACTCTTTTTCAATGACGCGTGCAAACTGAAATCAATAAACAACACAGCAGTTAGAAATCACTAATAAATAAGGGTCTCTGGATTGTTATTAATTTTTTTCAGTGGTGCTTGAAGTATTATTAGCATCAACCATCAAGTATGTAAAACAGCATTGAGGTTCTAATACAACCGACTTTAAAGCCTAAATTAAAGATGCTCGTGAGGTTCTAATAGAACCGACTTTCAAGTCTAAATTAAAGCTGCTCGTAGCAACGATGCCGAGTTCTATTTCGAATATACAAATATTTCAAATCATTTTCCATATTTCAGTGATTTTACAATGAGATACATTGGAGTTTTACCACCAGTAACAAAGATTCGATTTTACTGGTAATTTTGCATCTGATTTATCCAAATTCTGATAAAATCCTTATTTTCACACCAGAATATGTCATTTTCAATTTTTTCATACAAATACTGTAGATCAATCCAATCAGAAATAATCATGTTCAAATGGAAGCTTTCCACATATATTATTCAACAGCAATAAATACAACAACATATTCCGTGAACATTTTATGCATTCAGATTACTAACAAAATATTTTCAAATTTCTTTCGTTAATATTAATATACCTTCTGTTTGTGCCATGAATCTTCTTTTTTCAGCTCAAAGTTTCATGTCAGATTGTTAATTGTGCAGTTCACTTTATTGTGTATTTCTTAGATGCTAATGTTTGTACGAGTATCAATAGAATGCATAGCAGTACAAGCAACATAAGGACCAAAAAATACAAATCGTCAAGTTTCTGTTGTTATTCGAAAGGAATTGTAAAACATATATTTTTTAAACTATTTTGGGGTCGTCCTCAAATGAGGTTAGTGAAGATAGTGTGAACCATCTTTCAATCAACTTTCTTGGAGAAAGTGATAACATTGGATAATGTTAGGGGCGTCCTCAAATGAGGTTGGTGAAGATAGTATGAACTATCTTTCAATAGACTTTCTTGAAGAAAGGTGAAAATATAGAATCATAATATTGGGGGCGTCCTCAGATGAGGTTAGTGAAGATAGTCTGAACCATCTTTCAATAAATTTTTTTTTGGATTGGATAATATTAGGGTCGTCCTCAAATGAGGTTAGTAGAGATCGTGTGAACCATCTTTCAATCAACTTTCTTGGAGAAAGTGATAACATCGAATAATATTGGGGACGTCCTCAAAAGAGGTTAGTGAAGATAGTGTGAACTATCTTTTAATTGACTTTCTTGAAGAAAGGCGATAATGTAGCATAATAATATTGGGGGTGTCCTCAGATGAGGTAAATAGAAATCGTGTAAACCATCTTTCAATCAACTTTCTTGGAGAAAGTGATAACATCGAATAATATTGGGGACGTCCTCAAAAGAGGTTAGTGAAGATAGTGTGAACTATCTTTTAATTGACTTTCTTGAAGAAAGGCGATAATGTAGCATAATAATATTGGGGGTGTCCTCAGATGAGGTAAATAGAAATCGTGTAAACCATCTTTCAATCAACTTTCTTGGAGAAAGTGATAACATCGAATAATATGGGGACGTCCTCAAAAGAGGTTAGTGAAGATAGTGTGAACTATCTTTTAATTGACTTTCTTGAAGAAAGGCGATAATGTAGCATAATAATATTGGGGGTGTCCTCAGATGAGGTAAATAGAAATCGTGTAAACCATCTTTCAATCAAAATAGAAATCGTGTAAACCATCTTTCAATCAACTTTCTTGGAGAAAGTGATAACATCGAATAATATTGGGGACGTCCTCAAAAGAGGTTAGTGAAGATAGTGTGAACTATCTTTTAATTGACTTTCTTGAAGAAAGGCGATAATGTAGCATAATAATATTGGGGGTGTCCTCAGATGAGGTTAATAGAAATCGTGTAAACCATCTTTCAATCAACTTTCTTGGAGAAAGTGATAACATTGGATAATATTAGGGGCGTCCTCAAATGAGGTTGTTGAAGATGGTCTGAGCCATCTTTCAATTGATTTTCTTGAAGAGTGTGTTAACATCGGTTAATTGTCAGGTCATCGTCCTCAGATGAGGTAACTTAGATCCAGATCATATTTATATACCATCTTCAATTTCGGAGTAAATTTCAATGACTTTGAGAAGCAAATGATTATTTTGGGGGACACGAACATTTTAATAATAGGGGCCAATCTTTCAAACAAGCAGTTTTCTCTCGAGAAATTCTTCCAAAAAATTTGGAAGTTATTCTGATATGCGATTTATCGATCACAACAGAGAGTGATCATTCATGCACCGAAAATTATGTGACGTATGAAATATGTGGGGCGTCCTCGGATGAGGTTAATGGAGACAGTATAAACATCTTTCAATTCTAGGCAGCTCGGGGCTAAGAAATTCAGAGTTGATGATGTTTTCTTGAAATTGACGATTGGGACGTTCTCTGATGAGGTCAATGGGAACAATATAAGTTTCTTTCATTGCAACATATCTAAGATATTTTCTACTTCATGGTCAATTCAATTATTCCACCATTGAAATAAATCAATGATTGACAGATTGCTGATCTGATATCATTAGCTGATCTGCAATCTTTTCCGTGCTAGATCAAAATGCAAACAAATTCAAACAGTAAATCGGCAAGATCATTCAAAAAATCGTTTGATATTTTTGAATGTTAGCTGTCAACTATTCATCCAACACCCTGGTTTTAGATTCTATATGACGTTTGTTTAATTTCGATTAAATCTACTACTGTACTTTAATATTTCTGGAATGTGATTCGGAATTCATTAATATATTTTGATAAACTATTGACTCTTCAATCATTATGATCAGCAGTAGATGAATAGGCTAATGTGACAATGATCGAATTAATTATTTACTACAGCCTTTTCACCTTGCGAGAAGATGGTTTAGATTTCAATCTGTATCTTTGTTGGATTTGACTGTACCGTTGACTCAGTATGTGGTAGAGTGTTGACTCCGCCCTCCTGGCACAGAATAAAGGCAGTGATTCTATTCTATCAACTGACAGTGTAATCTGTTGCTCAACATACAACTAGCATAAGTCTTCAACTCTACGATTCATGCAGTCGGATGGTTGATTTCTAATACATTCAGTGTACGATTTGCATTTGATGGTTTTGAATGCATTCAGTATGTGGGTAGGATTTGACAGATAAAATTCGAATGCCAACAACTGAACGATTTGTGTGCACTCTCCGCACTCGCTAGCAGCTAACAAATACTAGGCCTATTAGGAGTCCTACCTCTTCAACTTCATGATCTTAAGTCGACTGATAAAGTCCTGGCGCTGTGCGAGATTGAAGCGCCTTTGCTGCAAACTGGACCTGTATCCAAACTTGCGGTCGGAAATTCTAGAATAGCTAGAGTCGTTGAAGCGACTCGTGATTCGTCCGCGACTGCTAGTCATCACGCGGCCTCTGAAACTGGATCCGCGCGGTACGAAAGACCCTCTGCTTCTGGGAGGGAGTGACACTCCTCTGGAGATCCCTCTTCCACGGGACATCGAGCCTCTTGAGCTCATTGGCCTCTCACTGCGGAATGAGGAATCGCCCCCTCTGCCACCCCGCGGACTCATCGGTCTCCGCGGGGAGCTCATCATCGGTTTCTTGAACCGGAAATCGTCGGAGCGGGGAGAGTCTCGGAAGCTCCTCGACACGGGGGACCGCGAGGGGCCTCCGTACCCCCCTCCTCTACCTCCCTTCTCTTCCATATCCCCTCCATAGCTTCCTCCTCCACCTCCGCTGTAGCCACGGTCACCTCCGCCATATTCGTTGCTTGCTCCATATCTATCTTCGTGGCTGCGTCTCATCGATGAAGAAGATTCCTGAATCAAATCAATGTCATAGTGAATACAGTTTTACATCCATTACATTCAATCGTCGCAATTGTTCAAGGTGTATGAATTTTTAAAATAAAAAACTAGCCTGGATAAAGACATTAACAATATCGACGTTGAGTGATATTCCCAATCAACACATGTGTCGATTTGGAAATTTCTCTAACGTGAAGACTGTTTATTGTCATAATAATACTCAATAACTAATAATAGTGTTCACAGATGTGAGAAATATCGCAAACGGTACTGACCAGTCTCTCGTATTACATTCACCTTGGCGCTGTCGTATCAGCATTGCAGCATGCTTATACTGGCTTTTACACTACATCAATTGACGGACGTGTTGCTGTATGGTTATGATATTAGATATTATAATATACGGTACTAAGTGAAGTAGAAATGAAAAATAAAAGTATCCTTTTTTAAAACTGTTAGTAAAAGTAATAGAGTATTATAATAATAAACAAAGTTGGTAATCAAGGCAAATAATCTAAGTAATTAAAAGTTATTAGATATAAATAAGTATAATAAATCGATCCTCCTACAGACTTTTTTCTACTACCAAATGACGGCTTGGATATAGATGGCCCTGGGAGTTGAAGTAAGTAAGGTATAAATTAGTAATGATGGACTACTGACAACAACTCTAAATAACCAAATGAACATGTTACTTTTTGTCAAGATTTGGAAAAGGAACAGTGTTAGGCTGAGCCACATTCTCTTGCCATCATAATATGATTTCTAATAGCGGAAATATAATCAATATGATTTCTAATAGTGGAAATATTCACATGGGCACATATTGCCAAAGAATGTTTCCTGCTTTTGTATACGGTACATCTTGAATTGGAATTTATTTTATTTATTCATTCATATATTTGAAGTAGAATTGTTTCTTCAATACACCCTATTTAATCAGTCAATTCAAGAATCAATCAATTGACCATAGAATTCTAATGGATAAAATGGAAGCAATAGGAATAAGAGGTATTGCATTGTCATTCTTTGAGTCATATTTAAATTGTAGAAGACAAAAAGTTAGGCTTGATAAAAAAACAAGTGGACTATTAAATGTGAATATTGGAGTTCCACAAGGAACAGTGCTTGGGCCAGTTTTGTTCTTAATATACATAAATGATTTATTAAATATAAATCTAGGGAATTGCTCCTTGTACTCTTTTGCGGATGACACAGTTGCTATAGTTTGGGGGGAAACTTGGCCAATCACCTTCCAGAGAGCTAATAAATGCTTTGATGTTATCAAGTCCTGGTTAAAGAATAGTCTCCTACATTTGAATATTCAAAAACTAGATTTCTTCCCTTTTCATTGTCGTCCTCTGGATTGCCTCCAGATAATACTGACTGTAAACTAGTATCACATAATATAAATTGTGCCAGTCCATACTACAGCTGTGGATGTCCTACATTAGAGAAAGAAAATGAAATAAAATATTTAGGTGTAGTATTGGATGTACATTTACGGTGGAGCTCGCACATTTCATACATCTGTTCAAAACTTGGAAAATTAATTTATAAATTCGTTCAATTAAGGAATGTCCTTCCTATCTATCAATTAAGAATGGTATTCTTGGCACTGATACAGTCAATTATCTGCTATGGTATTGTATCCTGGGGAAGTTGTGGGAGTTCAATTTTGCAACCTCTCATAATTCTTTATAAAAGAATAATAAAAATATGTTTGAAGAGACCCATAAGATATCCAACCGAAGTATTGTATAGAGAATTTGGCGTTTTAGTGTTGATACCCTATTTGAAATAAATCTTTTGAAGTTTGTGTATTTAAGACGTTCAGTTTCCAGTTATGGATGAACATGTATATTCCACTCGTCGAAATCTTGCTAATAAATTAAAAGAACCCTTCACAAGAAGTAGAGTGGCCTCTTTACATGCTTTTGCTAAGGGACCACGACTTTTCAATAAACTGCAATCAGATATATCAGTTGCACCCAGTTACAATTTGTTTAAGAATAGACTTAATCGCTTCTATGAAGAAAAACGTTTAATAGAGGTGTAATATTATTTACTTTTTTTTTGCTGTCTTCAATCAAATGTAATTTATTGTTAAAGATTCATAATCCCTTCTTGTGAAAAGCACACTGATTATTGTATAAAATTTACTTAATTGTTTGATACCTCAAAATTGTTATTGTATTATAATTAAGTTGACTCAACTAGAGAGCGAGACATCCCTCAACACAGGTTTAGCCTAAAGAGGGATGCACTGTGGTTTTTTCTGTTACATGCTTAATATTATTATCTATGTTCAATTATTATGCTTAATGTATGTATTTGTATTACCAATTATTGTAAAAATGCAGTGAAATAAACGAATTATAAAAAAATAAATAATTAAAATTATATGCATTATAAATTCCAATTTAAAATGTATAAAAAAGAAAAACAAGTTATTGAATTAGAATCAATCAATTCGGGAAATCAAGGTATCAAATTCTAGAGCAGTGGGAGATTTCGATCAAACTCTCTCTACTCACAAGTCATGAACTTACTAATAATTTATTGTGTGTAGCCTATACTTACAGGTGAGTAGCCAGAATCAGGTCTAATTCTTTTTCTGGACATTATTTCTGGTGGGGGACTACGGTGATGGTCCCGACTGCTGTAAGATGGTGGTGAGCTCTGAAAAATAAATTAAAATTTCAATTTTCCCCAAAAATAATGAAATTCTATATCTACTCAAATAGACTTTCCAAGAAAATATTCAAGCCTTCAAAATTAATACTATTAATTTCATTAGTATTAGTAATTAGACTTTAAACAAGTACTAGACTTTAAACAGCTGGAGTCAGAAAATTGGCTTTCCAAACCGTGACGTAGTCTTAGTTACTATGACATTAGCGCTGTTTTTATTTTCTCATTTCTATAATTGAAAACGTTTTCCCTTGACGAAATTGAAAATTCCTGAATAATCAAAAATAGCTGGAACTTTACACTATTTTCTCATTATTTTATTTTGTGTACCATTTTCTAGTTTTTCGGAATTTAATTCTAACGTGACTATGACAATGACTACGACTGCGCCCCGTTTCGGAATAGTATATTTCGCACCTAGAGCAGAAAATGAGATTTTTCCAGCTCGAAATCGGTTTCCAAGTCCGAGGCCGTAGGCCGAGGACTAGAAAAGATTGAGAGCTGGAAAAACATTTTTGCCCGTGGTGCGAACGATATTTTTCGCCACACTACAGGTATTGCTGACAAAATAAATAAAGAATACAAAATAAAGAATACTCGTTAAGTTATCGTACCTATCTCTTGATTTTAGTGGTAGAAGATTTGCAGTCAGGATTTAAGATTCTTTTAAAATTTCACTTGGAATATCACGGGCATCGTCATCTTCAAGCATTTTTGAAAATTCGGAATACGCTAATCAACAATAAATAATTGAATAAAAATGGTTGCGAAGCGAATGCTGAATTAGTTTGATTGGAAACTCGAACTGAAATCATGGCAACTTCAGCTGATGAAGAAAGTGGACACTCGCCCGATCTAGCGGATGACTTATTAACTACGGACTTCCATGAGCGGCTGGAAAGTGTCCACTTTCTGGCCTAGACCGGAAAAGAAACCCTTTTCTGACGTCAGACGAGAGTCGTCTGCAAACAAGGTCTTTCAGATCTACTACGTAGGGACTGGAAAACAGCTGCTTTCTGTGCAGTGTGGCGAAAAGAAAATTTTCTGACTCCAGCTGTTCAAAGTCTAGAGCTTAGCCAAATCCCGAGCTCGGAAACCGGCCCTAAACCTACTCCAAATTGATACTTTTATTCAAATAAGTTACAAAAAATTTTAATATAATTCTACTATATCGAAATTATTATAATATCTAAATGGAATTCTAAGACTATTCAAGACTGAAAAAAATCAATTACAATTAGTAGGCCTATTATTTAACGGCATAACAAGCCAATGGAAAGGTTTTAAAAGTAAAATAAAACTAGGAAAAGATGTTTAATTAAATGTAACTGACCTGTCTAGCCGAGACGTAACGACGAGGTGGTGAAAAAGACGATTCCTCTCGTATTGAGGCTCTGCTGCTGCTGAAACGTTCTGATAATCCTGCACCGCCACTAACACTCGCTGAAAATACACAAAGAGGACTTCATAGAATAGAAGTATAATCCACTGATGCTACCGAAAAGTATTACATATTTAGTTCGTCAAATTCATCGATTTCTCAACTTTTTCAAACTATTTCTTTATATTGTTACAATCGTACTAAACTCAACATTGTCACAATCGTACCAACCTCAACATTGTTGAAATCGTAGCAGCCTCAACAAGAAGAAATAGCTGCAAGAAAGTTTATTCAACTCATAAACTGACTTTTATCTACGGTATACGATACTTTACTTGTTCAACTATGAGATCTTTTCCTATCAATAATTCAAGAAAAAATTATTTGATTAAATTATCCAACATTATTTGATTGACGGTAACTAACCAGATAAGAGGTTGAAGAAGATAAATGGTACAGTGGATACTGCTACAGCTTTACTGACTTTTATCTACGGTATCCAATTTCATTTTTTTTCATTTCCATTTTTCATCCCACTGACCACCTATGAAAGGGGTAACTTATACGGATTTGTCAATTAGATTTTAAGTCGTCAATCTTTGCATTTCATTATGCAAAAAGAATTCCTCACTGGAATAAGGCAAACCTGCAACAACTCCTCTCTCACCTTAATTCTAAACTTCTCACCTGTGAGAGCCTTAACGCGTGTTGGCAATGAATTATAAAGCCGAATTCCTGCATTCTTTACCCCCCCCCTCTCATACATACTAGTTCGATGAATGTCGTCTCTGAGGTTTTGTCTTTATCTGGTACTAGCCGTCAGGCTCGCTTCGCTCGCCATATCCGTCTAGCCAGGGGGCTCCGCCCCATGGACCCCCGACTGGATCTTCCAGGAATGAGATCAGCAGGCTCGCTTCGCTCGCCTGCATTTTTAATTTGAGCATTTTTATCATATGTTAGGACAATCCAGTCGGGGGTCCAGACTAACCGTCTGGCTAAACGGATATGGCGAGCGAAGCGAGCCTGACGGCTAGTAATATAATATTCCCAGGATTGAAGTAGCAGTGCCCAATCAATTTTTCCGCGATAAATGCATTTAAATCTTCAACTTGGTGCCAACCTAACAAAGTCAACTCAACTTAATGCCAACCTGACAAAATTATTAATTTAGTTGCCAGTTAACAACTGTTTCGAAGAGGTACTCTATCTAGATTATAGTTCTATAGTAACATATGATATGGAAATTTCAATTATAATTAAGAGATTGGGAGAAGAAGAATATATATGCTAAAAGACGAACTTTAAACCCTTAAAAATAAACCTTAGAGTTAAAATATTGCCAAAAGATTTCTTAGTGCGCCTCTAAAGGGCCAACTGAACATACCTACCAAATTTGAACGTTTTTGGTCCGGTAGATGTTTAGTTCTGCGAGTGAGTGAGTGAGTGAGTCAGTCAGTCAGTGAGTGAGTGCCATTCCGCTTTTATATATATAGATTGTATGAGTTCAACAACTCTCCTGTATTGAACCTGTCCTTATTTTATCAATAAAACAAAGAACCTCCAAAATATATACACCTGGTAGTGCAATACTTTACACGTTCAACCATGACATTATTGCTATCATTCAACGTTATTTAATTCAATTATCTAACATTATTTGATAGACAATACCAGATTGAAATAGATTTGAGGTAAAGCAGATGCTCACAGTCTGGATGAAAGTTGAGACTTGATCTTCCAGTTGATCAAATATCAGCTTTGCCAAATTGTGTAAAATGGACAATTTCTCATAAAAGCCCGAGCAATATGGCGACAATACTGGCTTTAGCCAGTGTAGTCGCATTGAACATATTGAATAACATGGGATTGCATGAGAAAGTATAAATTCCACACAATCTGACAACGACAATGTTTGGTTAGGTAGAAACTTGGAAACTCAAGTCTAAACTTTTATTCAGACTTTAGCTGTGAGCATCTACTGAAGGACTTTTATCTCGTTTAACCTATCATCTGTTTATCCTCTTAATTGAGCAACTGGAAGCTCAAGCTTCCAGTTATTTTATTCAGTTCATATGTTAATACGCCGCATTAAAGTGCTTACTATTTTAAAGTTTGAGATCCAGCCAATGTGATCAACTCACATTACTTCCAACATCTGTGATTTAGTTTACCAGACACAAGTGATCTAATATTCATTATGATTGATACTTGAGGTCGTTGCCAGTGGCTGGGGTTTCCAGATAGGCAGTGTCGGAATTCTCAATAAAATAGGTAACCTACATGGTCATTCACGCTGTGGAGGTGCTTGACTCGCAAAAAGAGGTTCAGTGAGTAGAGTGGCTTTATTTTTCACTGTGGTATAGAACTAAGAGTCCCGCGTTTCCTGAAATTGTCTAGGAAGGCTGTTAAAAAATCTTATTGTCTGCGAAGGAAAGCTATTGTAGTGGGGCACCAGTCAATAGTTTTGAATCATTCTTATCCTAGTCCATTATCAATCATAAAACTATTTAGCTACATCGATAAATGTAGTGAGATAATTAAATACTTTGAAATGCCGAATCATTTTCAAATGAGAAATATTATGTCATTTAGGTTGATTGATTGTTATTGAAATTTCGAACAATTTGAAAAAATTCATTATTCATCATAATCAAAATATTTATGTTTTAATTGAGTGCCGGCCAGATAGCAGAGTTGACTAAGGCGTTGCACACTTCAGTCTGCTAGTGCTACCTAGTCGCGGGTTCGAATCCCACCGAATAGGCATGGACTTTTGATCATCTCATAATTCACCCATGCACAAGCAAAAAATCTCATGTGGGCATCATCCACAAAAAAAAATGAATATAGTTACTTGATTGTTTAATTAAGGCGGTATACGGAAAAAGGGCACATAGAGCAAAATTGTGTTTTCAATTAAACATTCTGTTAGTACCAAATCGAAATTCAATATATTGATCCCATATTGATTAAGAATGATACATGATTATATTTCTAATTTATTCCAATAAATATGTTTGAAAAATTGGTTGTTTGTGCCTTTCTTCCAAAGACAAATTTATTCTGTGCAAATTTGGGTTTGATAAACTAGAAATGTTATTCAATGCTAAATGCTATATTTCTCTCAAATTAAAAAGTTATATACATATAAAAATCTTTTGATCATTCTATTAAAATAGGGGTAGGGCATCACTTGTGGTTGAATGTCAGGCAGGAACATTCAAGAATTTGAATGATTTGAAATTCACAGTATTGAAGTTTTCAGAGAACAGCAAATAACCATTTTGTTTTATCTTTATAATAAAATAGTTCATGATAGTGAACTTATTTGACTTTGATGAAGGTTTGGACATAAACATAAGAAGAAAAAGTCTCACTGACCACCAAATCCCTCCTTGACACAGCTGTTTATAAACAGTTGTACAAACATCAGTTTTCAAAATTTTTGTTTGAGATTTTCTGGTTATATGCAGAACAAGATGGCCGATCTAATAAAGCAATCTCCGGAAAAAGGGCATATAGTTCTATGTGCCCTTTTTCCGTATACCGCTTCAATTTATAGAATATTACTGTGTTACATATAACATATTTGAAGGGTACAAGATTTAAAGTAAATATTAATTTTTAAATATTATTGGAATTGAATTACTATTTAAATATGTGGAATATACTAACGATAATCATCCTGATAGCGTCTTGAATCCTGGTAGGGTGAGGAAGACGTATGCTCTTTGTCCCAACTGGAGCCGCCTCCCAAACCACTGCTGCTGAACCTGTCACGTGACAGCGACGACGAAAAGCTGCTTAGATACGAGCTACCGCCAATTCCGCCTGAGTACGAGCTACTACCGCCGCCTCCAGAGTACCCGCCGCCCCCAGAGTAGCTGCTAGAGCCGCCCCCGGAGTATCCAGTGTCACGGCTACTGCTGAGCGTACTGCCGCCGCCTCCACTGCCCCACGATCCGCTTATACCGCCCCCGTGGTGGCTGTCACTCAACAGACGACTGCTGCTGCTGCTGCTTAATCTGTAGCTGCTACTGCCGCCTCCGCTGCTGTCTCTCGGCGAATAGCCGCCGCCTCCGCGGCCTCTGTAGCTACTGCTGCTGCTACTACTGAAAAAATAATATCAAGGTTTAGACCTAACAAATTATCAACAACTGATATACTGAACAATAACGGGAACCAATGGAAGAGCGTAATTAAAATGCGTCGTGTACCGCGGTAAAATTTAATAAAAATGAAACCGTGTCCATATGTTTATTAAATAATAAAACATATTTAAACAAACTTGTGGCGCATATATGGAGGCATCAATGACAATGGATTCGGGAGGAGACGGTTAAATGATGAAATTCTAAAAGGTGAGGATGTGGTACGATTCATCAAATCCCAAAGATTGCGCTGGGCTGGTCATGTAGAAAGAATGACGGACCATCGAATGCCAAAAGCAATTTATAAGGCCCGGATGGAGGGTAAAAGACGACAAGGGAGGCCACGCAATCGATGGAGAGATGAAGTGGAGGATGATCTCCGGAGGATGGGAGTTGTGGCATGGAGACGAAAGGCATGCGACCGTGATGTATGGAGGGCTCTAGGGCGAGAGGCTAAAGCTCACATCGAGCTGTAATGCCAGAAAAAGAAGAAGAAGAAAGAACAAACTTGTTATAAACAAAAAAAAATAAATATAAACCAGTGCCTCGTTCTTTGAAAATTCAAATTTAAAGAAACATGTGTGTCAACTGAAGAATTTTGAAAATTTTCTAGTCAGGACACCCATAACATTATTATAATTGAAAGATTCGACAGTACTTTTCCCGAAGAAGTATATTGTATTTAAGAAAAAAAAAATACATGGTACAAAATAATAATCTTTTTAAATAACAGAATTGTGCTACACGTCGGCAATAAAAACTTGTACGCCGACGTGGAGTCTTGACAACTTAATATTACTCACTTGTACACACTTTATACACTAATTAATTTTACACACTTATAAGATCTACAAAAAGACAATTAAAAGGAAATTATACTACTAAACCTATAATTTAGAAATGTAGTAGGTACTATAATAATTGAAACTGAATTAAGTTAAACTAAATCATTAATAAATTCTCTAATTTATTCTCTAAAAAACGATTTGATTTGAATAATAATAATAATATCGAGTGACCTGGCTGGCTCAGGTCTGGTGTCAGAGTTTTCAGGTCGCAACTGATCAATTTCAGGGCCTCTGACATGACCTAACGACTGCTTTTAGGCAGCCGGGACCGACGGCTTAACGTGTCCATCCGAAACACGGGAGTGGTCCGAGATAAATATCTTTAAAGGATAATTTATTAATGAATTTTGATTAATAATTTGAATAATTTTATACATATAAATTAGCTTATCAATACTATACTATCCAATAATAATTATACTAATAATAGTCTAATAAATTAAATAATAAAATCTAATAAAAATAATTCTATATACTATCACTAGCCGTCAGTCTCGCTTCGCTCGCCATAACCGTCTAGTCAGGGGGCTCCGACCCCTGGACCCCCGACTAGATCGTCCAAGAATGAGATCAGCAGGCTCGCTTCGCTCGCCTGCATTTTTCATTTGAGCATTTTTATCATATGTTAGAACAATCCAGTCGGGGGTCCAAAGGGCGGAGCCCCCTGGCTAGACGGATATGGCGAGCGAAGCGAGCCTGACGGCTAGTAATATAATATTCCCAGGAGTGAAGTAGCAGTGCCCAATCAATTTTTCCGCGATGAATGCATTTAATCTTCAACTTGGTGCCAACCTAACAAAGTCAACTCAACTTAATGCCAACCTGACTAAATTATTAATTTAGTTGCCAGTTAACAACTGTTTCGAAGAGGTACTCTATCTAGCTTATAGTTCTATAGTAACATATGATATGGAAATTTCAATTATAATTAAGAGATTGGGAGAAGAAGAATATACATGCTAAAAGACGAACTTTAAACCCTTAAAAACAACCCTTAGAGTTAAAATATTGCCAAAAGATTTCTTAGTGCGCCTCTAAGGGCCAACTGAACATACCTACCAAATTTGAACGTTTTTGGTCCGGTAGATTTTTAGTTCTGCGTGTGAGTGAGTGAGTGAGTGAGTGAGTCAGTGAGTGAGTGCCATTTCGCTTTTATATATATAGATTATTATACAATATTGATTAAATTTAATGTTTTAAAAAATAACAATAGCCTAGGTACTAAATAATGCAGTGTATTATCTCTTCAGTTAATAACGAAACAAAACTTAATTTTTCACTTCTACTGTTTTAACATTAGTTGCATATTTAACTTAGTTCAAGTAGTCTAATTCAAGCCTTAACATTATATTACTTTTATTCCAACAACAAACTCAGTTTAAACTAGCAACAAGTTTAGCGGTAGGTTAGGTTTGGTATGACATAGAACTTCAAATAGACATTGCCTATTTGATTCATCCTAATATGGTGACCAAGAAGTTCAATTTTTTTTAATTTCTAGGGAATATTCACGCCATTTAATTTTTACAATTAAGTATTTTTTAATAAACTTGACCTAGATTTTAGAAAACTAAGTAGGATTACTGACAACTTTTATGCTATGTTCTAAAAAAAAGCAATGAATTGAGCTTACCTTCCTTTATATCCTCCGTAATTCATTGTTCTCCCCCTTGAATTAATCAGGAGTGTCTGGAAAACAATAGAAATGTTGATGAAGATATAGGTATGACTAATCGTGCGTTAACTCAGGGCTGTTTTATGATTGTCGTAGCCTAGCCTAATGTTTAGGCTTTAATAAAATATTATATTCAAATTCAAGATAGTATCATAAGCTATCTAAGATGCAGAAAACCAAACTTGAAACACTAGTATAACAGGAACTACTGTATTAAATATATATTGGAACAGTTTTTTCTTACTACAATTTAAAAATTAAATTGTACCGTAGTGTACTAGGCGGTTAATATGTTGCATCAGTTGAGTTTTTGAGTTAATTGGATAAATATTACAAAATTTCAATTGAAAAAGTATTATTATATTAAAATATGAACAGAACCTGATAAATAGTTCATACAGAACAGAATCTAAAACGATTTCTAGCAACAGTGACATTAGTTTGCTATAATGCACGTAGGCCTATTGTGTGTAGGTAGTCTACCTAGTTTTTCAATAGGCGTACGATCGAATTAGAAAAATCCCAAATTGAATCATAGCTCAAAATATTTTATTACTTACCTTCAAAATATCAAATCAAGATCACAAAGAGTTTAGATTCACAAGTTTCAATAGAACAAAAATAATCAGTCGCCGGAAAGCAAGCCGAAAATCAAGCGTCCATTTTCAACATCCCGAATGAAAGCTGAAAGGAAAATGCCAACTGGCAAGCTGCCAACTGCACAAAGCACAATTCCACACAGTTGGCGCTACTGGTGTTGTGTTTTGAAATCTCCAATCTCAGTAATAATATTATTCATAATGATTTTGAAATCTTCATAGAGAATTTAATTATAATATGATAAGTATATTGATTTTTTTCAATAGGCTTACTAATTTATAAAGAGATTTTAAAGAGACAGCTTCAAGGTAACTTATATACAGACGGAACATCTAAAGTGGTAACACAATTTCCTCGTCAATTGATTGGTTAAAAATACATGTAATCGAAGGCGTATCAACTGGCAGAATCATACGGTAATATAAGTTTCAATCACTCGCAATAATTGCTTCTTAATAAAATATAGTGTTGCAGCTGATGCCAAGAATTAGGAGAATTATCTCATGAAAAGAACAAACGCTGATTTCTATTTTTAAAAATGAATGATATCACTTTGCAGCTCTTGATAGATCAATATTGTTTCGAGTTATTTTTCCATTTCTTATTGCTAGACTGGTCTTTAGAAATTTATTCTGAAATGTATATAGACATACTCTTCAGACGAACTATTCTTTTTTGGCTCTTGATTGTTTGGTTTATTTTGTTGTCTCATATTTCTTTATTCATTTGTTCAAATTTATTAGTATTGAAACTCTATTCAGTACAATTAATGATAAATAAAAGTTAAGTTTTTTCACTTTCCATGACGTTTGAATGAGATGAAATATTATATAATTGGAAGAGAAACTAGCGATAAATTTTTATCAATATCTAATGTTTGATGATAGGTGGTCACTCAACAAACATGATGTGATAAATTGTATCTATTTTAATTGTACATAGAAGCCTATAAAAAGTACATTTCACTTCTTGTGAAGAGAATGATGTTGTTATGAGCTTTGCTTATGCGATATTGGAAAACTATTATTGAGTACCTAATAATTATATAAATCAATATCTCTCATTTTTCTCTTTTATTCTGAGTACATTATTAATTATCACTGCCGGTGGGTTTGTTCATGTAATCAATTTATGAGGTTTATCTATTTTATTTATTCAATTTTGTTTACAATTCCTTAACTCATGATCAATAGATATGTCTCTTCAATTAGAGATATTCAATTAGAAGGTTACAGGGTTTTCAAAACAAGCGGATGGAGAAACAGAAATGATGGAGTGCTTGTGTATGTGAGGGAGGGAGTGAGTGTGAATGAATGTAGACAGATGGAGCTGGCCCACGTGTATGGTTTAAGTATGGATATATCATTCCAGGGAAAAAATATAAACCTTCTTTCGGTTTATCGTACTCACGACAGTGTTCAGGATGAATTCACCGAAGCATTGCATAACTATTATAACTCTTTCAATATAAATAGCTTCTATATTCTGATGGGTGACATTAATGCCAATATACTACAAGCAGATAATAAAACAGAAAGATATCTTGATATGTTGTATGAAAATGGTTTCATGAGCGGCATTGATAAATATACGAGGGTACAAGGAAACAGTAAGTCATGCATAGACCATATCTTTGTCAGACACGAGACCTGTGATAGTCTAAAAACAGCGGTAGTCATGACTGATGTAACCGACCATTTCAGTATTGTATTAGAAATTCATTCCCAAGAATCAATTCATCAAAAAAAGAAGATAAATATATTGACAAAAAAACTCTTCATGAGTTAATCAGCAAGTGTGTTTGGAGTAATGTTACTAGTTCTCAAGACATAAATTCATCATGCAATTTGTTTTTCTCCACACTAGATGAATTCATATGTAAATCCTACAAAAACAGAAAAAGTAGTAACAGAAAGGTAAAATTAAAGCCCTGGATGACAGACGGTTTATTACGCTCTATTAGAGAACGGGATAAAATAAGTAAACAGCTCAGAAATCAACCCTTCAATCAACAACTCAAAAATTACTACATTACTTACAGAAATCACTTGAATTCGTTAATAAAGAGAACTAAGATCCAATACTACAAATTAAAATTTTGTCTCAAAAAATAACCCTAAACTTTTTTGGCAAACAGTAAATGAAATTTCAGGTAAGAGAAAAAACAAAGACCCTTTTCCACTGGACCAGTATACATCAGGTAAGACATATTTAGAAGACAAAAGAAAACAGGTTGCAGATGAATTCAATAATTATTTTTCCAACGTGGGAAGTAGTCTAGCTAGCAAAATTAACCCTGTTGGCCCACCGGTTGTCAATGACTCAGACTATGCAGTGCACAGTAGATTCAACCTTCGCACTATAGATAATACTGAATTGCGCAACTATGTTAACTCCCTGCGCGGCGGCTCGGCTCCTGGCTATGATTGTATCTCTTCCGATACTCTGAAGTCTAACTTTGACAGTTTATCTGCTCCGCTTCTACATATTGTCAACTTAAGCATTACCTCTGGTATATTCCTGATGCTTTCAAAATAGCAAAAGTAGTCCCATTGTTCAAGTCAGGAGATATTAGAGAGAGTTCAAACTTTCGTCCAATCAGCCTGCTTAGCATATTTTCCAAAATTCTTGAAAAAATAGTAAAAGATCAATTAACAAGATACATTGAAAGTAATGAATTACTAACTAACTCCCAATATGGGTTCAGAAAATCAAAAAATATCTCAGATGCCCTCTTTTCTATAACTAGAGACCTGAATTTGGCTATAGGTAACAATGAAAAGAGTGCTCTAATATTCTTGGACTTGGCTAAGGCATTTGATTCCGTTAATAGAGGAAAATTGCTTAAAAAGATGGAACTTATGGGGATAAATGGAGTTCCACTTGATTGGTTCAATTCCTACTTTAGTAACCGCAAGCAGTTAACTGTCATAAATGGAGTAAACAGTCAGTTAAAAGAGGTAGAATATGGAGTTATCCAGGGTAGCACCTTGGGTCCATTATTATTTTTAATCTATGTAAATAACCTTGCAAAAGTGAACTTAAATAGTAGGATCTACCTTTTTGCGGATGATGCTGCTGTCCTTGTTAGGGGACCTGATTGGGAAACTGTACTGCATAGGGCAAAATGTGATTTAGCCACTTTGAAGTCATGGTTTGACCATAATGTTCTAACACTAAATGTTAGCAAGACAAAGATAATGCCGATTTCCCTTCGGGACTCAAGTGACACATCAGTTGAAGGAATCAAACTCCATACATGTGGGAACATTGAAAATGACTCTTGTGCCTGTGCATCGGTTGGAAGGGTGAACTCTTACAAGTATTTGGGTGTCATTCTGGACAACAGACTTAATTGGACTGCACATGTTGCTTATCAGAGCAGTAGACTGAGAAAAATGATTTATGTTTTTCGGCAACTCAGAGAATATCTGAATAGGAATGAACTCCAAACAATCTACTATGCGTTTGTACAGTCCATTATTGAAGGGGGAATTCTAGCTTATGGAGGAGGATACAGATCTATTTTGAACCCACTATTCACCACCCAGAAACTTATAATAAAATCTGCACTTGGAAGGCGTCGAGATTACCCATCCAACGCAGTGTTTGAGGATATGAAGGTGCTTGATGTCAGACAATTATATGTTAGAACCTTGGCATCGTACATATTCAAGAATCATGCTAGCATATTCAATACCATTACACATAGTCATGCAACTAGGAGAGCAGTACAGTATAATATTCAAATGCCTAGAGTAAATAGAACTATATTTATTACCAACTCCTACTATATAGCTCACGTTTTGGTGAAACATCTTCCAATAGCTCCAGCGGATTTCGCCAACTATACGATATCTTCATTTAAAATAGCTGTCAAAAGGTGGATTTCGAGTATTGGAAGAGATGAGTGCTGTGAGAGATTGATCACTTCGGAGTACAGATTCTAGATTGTAATCTAGATGAATTCAGTTTAGTCTTAAAAATAATAATTGTTATTAAACAATCTTAAAAAATATTTTAAATATTTTTTTTTATTCAAAATAATCCTATTGAGGCTTCATGTGTGTGTGTGTGTGTGTGTGTGTGGTGTGTGTGTGTGTGTGTGTGTGTGTGTGTGTGTGTGTGTGTGTGTGTGTGTGTGTGTGTGTGTGGTGTGTGTGTGTTTGTGTGAATGTGTTTCGCCGAGTTTTTTCTGTGTTTCTTCTTCTGCAATTGGGGTCGGGGTTTGGGGGGTTAATCGGGGACTGGGATAGAGTGGGCAGGTGATTCATTTTTAGTACAGCTTAAATATGAATAATCATTTTATTTATTAATACATATATAATATAATTATTACTGTACCAAATTCAAATTCAAATTCAAATTTATTATGTCAATCAAAACAATTACAATTTCAAAGAAAATAGTATACATCACAGAAAATATAATCAGAAAATTCCTTAATAAACAAAAAATGAAATAGAATTAATCATATAACATGAGCTTAGTTTATCAAGAATGTATAAATGGGAAAGTATGTATACAATAATACTTATAATTTAAAAAATGATTTGACAAATTTTACTGAGCGCAAAAAAATATAAAATTTTCGTCCGCGCTCAGGAGTTAAGATAAGATAAGCCCTTATGCAGTGTTATAAAGAGTGCCCATGCAGTGTTAAAAACCCAATGACCAAAAAAAAAAAAAAAAAATGAAATTATTATAAGAAGAAAAATAAAGAATAATAGAAACTGAGAATTTCTATTTTTAAAGGAAAAGAAAAAAGAAAAACAGCAATGAATGATACATTAAAGTAGTTACTCATCGTTATCCAGACAACAATCAATCAACCACTCGATACCAACCCTCAATCTCATCAATGCAATGAGTAAGCAAAAACCTCCTAAGATTGATTCTGAAACGATGCCTCAGGAATGCTGAATCAATGATGTCTCGAGGCAACCTGCTGTAAAATCTGCCTTGCAAGAAGAGGAAAGATTTTTGGAAAAATGTCAAAAACGGCCTTGGAGTGCATAGCCTCTCCATTACTCTTGTACTGTAATGCCTTTCTGCTTGGATGAACGCGCCATCTTCAGTACCACTCAAGAACTGAATGATTACTTTGAAGACATACAAGTATCTTAGAGGCATCACATCCAATGATTGACAAGCATTCAAGAAGTCCCCACGTCTACATCCTCCATCAATGAGGCAGATCATAGACTTCTGAAGAGTGATGAGTGATTTCAGGTGGGTCATATATGTGCTGCCCCAGCACACCAGTCCATAAGAGAGACGAGATTGAGACAATGCAAAATAGATATTCCTTAAAACGAACCTTGGACACAATCTTTTCAAATGATGCAATCTGTGTAGTAGGCATCGAGAATATTTCTTCATAGAATCAATATGACTCTTCCACATCATATTGTCATCAACCGATAGGCCAAGATATTTGACTACCTGAGATTGCTTTATTACCCCACATCCACAATGATCATCAGTACATCCAACACTGTGGAATTTCAGGGGGCTGAGAAGTCTGAAAGAACAAGATATTCCAAAGTTCAGATATGAAGTCTTCTCGATATTGAGACTTAATTTGTTGAAGCTGAACCATAGAGACAATAGTTTTAAATCATCGGACATGTCTTCATATAGCTCAACATCTGATCCAGCTCCATAGGATAGGGCTGTGTCATCTGCAAATACTGTGAATTTCCCCTTGAAGGGGCCTGAGTAGAGGTCATTGATGTAAATCAAAAACAAAGTCGGCCCCAAAACTGATCCCTGGGGAACTCCACAGGTCATTTCCTGAAAGGAGCTCATTCTGGAACCCACCTTCACAGCTTGAGAACGTCCATGTAGATAGGAATGGAACCATGCCAAGGGCAAGCCACGCACGCCAGCCAGCTCCAGTTTTCGCAGCAGAATCTCATAATTCACAGTATCGAATGCCTTCCGGATGTCCAAGAACATTCCAGCAACTCTTTTCATATCCTTTCTGTTGATGTTGCTTGAAATCTCTGAAATGAATTTTCTTAGAGCCAGCTCAGTGTCCAAGCCCTCTCTGAAACCAAACTGGCTCTTTGAGAAAAATTGAATGAATTCAAAAAGCACATCATTCGAACCTTTATTAACTTTTCGAACAGTAGTGCAACAATGGATAACAGTGATATAGATCTATAATTCTGAACATCCTTAGAGTTTCCCTTCTTTGGAATTGGTATAACCTTAGCCATCTTTAGTTTACTTGGAAAAGTGCCCTCAGAGAGACTCAAGTTGAATATGTGAGCAAGAACTGGACTGATGATATGGCAGATCTTTTTAAACATTATTGAGGTATATCCATCAATGCCTGGGGATTTTGAGCTTTTCAAACTATGTATAATTCCATTAATTTCCATGGAGTGAATTGGAGACCAGTACAATGAATAGGTACAGCGATCATCCCTGAATGAGTTGTAGTAATCATCAATTGATGATGATGGGAAAGGTGGTGGGGCAACTGACTTGGGAGAATCAATAAAATAGTTATTGAATAAATCAGCAATTTCCTGTTCATCCTCTACTACTTCATTGTTGTTTACAACTTTTGAAACACTTTGCTTTGATGAACCTCTACCTACCAACTCATTTATCAGTCTCCATTGCTTTTTGGAATCACCCTTTGTGCGTTCAAAACACTCAAAGTAGTACTTCTCTTTGGCATTTCTTATCCACCGCTTAATCTTACATCTGAGTTTAACAAATTCATGTCTCAGCCTAACATTACTTGGATCATTTTTAAGCCTCCTATATAACCTATCCCTCGATGCTATCGCCTGACACAGACCCTCCCTCATCCAAGGCTTCAAAAGTCTACCCTTGTGATTTTTAATGATGATTTGATGCTTGGATGTCCGAATAGCATCATCTAAAATAGAGCAGAAGCTGTCATAAGCCATGTCGGTGTGAACAGATTCATAGACGGCCGACCAACTCTCATGCTCTAGTACACCTATTAGACGTTCCCAGTCGATCCTCTCAAATATTTTTTGCTCGGAATTGGCCTTTGGCTTGGCGAGAGCAATAGAGAGACAAATTGCTCTATGATCACTTATAGCAGCCTCAACAACTGCAGAACGCACAGATGAAGGTGGCATACCTCTGAACAGGATATGATCGATGCACGTTGCAGAACGCTCAGTCACACGAGTATCAATATTGATTAAATTTTCTAGACCTACCGAGGCTATTATCTCGAGATATTTATCAGCAACCCTATCAGTCCTATTTAGATCAATGTTGAAATCACCAAGACATATCAACATATCACTGTTCATATCCCGCAGAAATGTATCATAGCTGTCTAAAAAACGGTCAACTGCGACTCTATGCCATCTATAGATTCCAACAACAGTAAATTTAACATCATTATAAGCACAATTCAAGACCAAGGAGTCAGATCCTTCAACATTACTCTGTACTAGGTTACAAGAAAACTCATTTTTATGATAAATTATTATGCCACCGCATCTATCATCTGCACAAGCAGACACAGAGGCATAGCCCTCGATTTCAAACACATCAATATTCTGATCTGGCTGAATCCAAGCTTCGGAGAGAATTATAAAGTCCGGTTTCCTTAACATATTACTCAAGTATAATAATAATTCGTCATAGTTTCTATTCACACTCTGGATATTCATATGGAAGAAAGTAACTCCATCCTCACTACAAATGTATCCATTATACTCATCCACTGATGAGATATATTTACATTCAAAATCGGGATTCATGATTTAGTATTTGACATAAAAAGAGTTTGCGCTCTATGACAAAAATATTTATGAGAAATGGGTGAATACGCTGAAAATGGAAAAGGAAGGCAACATCTTTTTGTTGTGTTTCAAATGAGACGAGTCAAGTTTAGGTGAAACGATATGAGTTGTATAGAATCTTGAACACATAAAAGATTGAAAAGAGCAAAATTGGATTACAATACTTTAAAGGAGAGTCCTAGAAAAATGAGAAAAACAAAATAAGCAACCGTTCCTACGGTTAGGAAAATATAAGATACAATAAATGAAGATATTAATATTTAGAAAAAAATATTGACAAAGAACACAGCATCTTATCGTTTACATATCAAGTTGAGATTAAGTGAAGAGTCAAAAAATTCAGAAAAATAAAATACTTGTATAGAGAAATCTAAATTCAATGCTATAAGGAAGAAAAAAACTTTATACAGAAATGAGAAAACAGAATAAAGCAAGGAAATGATAAGAATATAATATTAATAAAAATAAATATATCAAAGAAACGGCATTGAAAAAGAAAGCATCATCTAATTATTAATAGTCCAGTCACTGAGTCTTCACCGTTTATTCAATGAACATCCTCAACGAAACCTCGAACGGTAGATCTTCTAGCTCCGTCCCCATTAATGTAATGGATAACACCGTCCAAAGTCCAGACTTTATTTCGACCGAACATTTGAATAGCCTGCCGATATACGTTCATTCTTTCTTTAGTGAGATCCTCCCTAACAACGATTGAGGAACCGCTTAGTAATTTTTTATTTACGAGTATGTCTTTCCGATGGCGATAGCTAGAGAAGCGGACGATGATCGGTCGCGGACGAGTCATGGGATTGGTGTCACCAGATACAGGCATACGAGGCTTTCTCCCAAGTCGATGTGAACGCTCAATATGAGATTCATTAATATTGAGCTTCAATTTCTCCCTAATAATGGCAATAACAGCGTTGTCAGTGGACTCCCCCTCAGTCTCAGGAACGCCGAATATTTTCAAATTATTACGGCGGTTGTACTGTTCATAGCTATCCAATCTTTCGTGAAGAATTGAATCACTTTCCTCGATGCGCTTTTTCAAAGTCACCACTTCCTCCTTCAAATCATTAATAGTTTTATTAGCAGCTTGGAGTGAGGCCGATAACCCACCAGTAAATTCGTCAATCATAGTTTTAACAAGAGCAGATACCCTTTCCAACAATTTGTCACTTTCAAAATACGATGCTAGAGATAGATCGATAGACTTCAATATCGCCGGGCTGATATCGGCCGCTTCCGAGATATTACAATCAGAAAGAGGAGTAGAAGCAGAAGAAGAAGAATTCGATCTGAGCTTTCTGTCCACGACCTTATCTTTAACAACAGCCTGCTTACTTGTGTCACCCAAACCTGTTTGCTTTGGTGTAGTCATTTTAGCAACGAAAAATTGAAATAGTAAACTATTAAAAATACCTATTGAGTTCAGAGTAAGGTTGAATTATACAGAACCACAAAATCCAACAGCTTGCCAAAATTCAAGAAAAAACACAGCGAAATCACCACTAGAAACTGTAAACTTTGCAGAGCACAAACTGTCGTGTCTTTCACTCACAATTCATCTTATCGCAACTGAATATATATATTTATATATGTAAAATTACTACATATTTACGAATACAATTTTTGATAGGAAACGGTTGGGGATTGGGGCTTATTTCTTTCCTTCATTTAATTTTTTATCATTTTTGTAGTTATTATAGTAAATGAGTAAAAAATAATAAGTTGATAAGTAATAAGTATATATTGTACAAGAGTAACCAATAAAGATACCAATAAAGATTTTATTTATTAATACATATATAATATAATTATTACTGTACCATTTTATATATATTTATATATGTAAAATTACTACATATTTACGAATACAATTTTTGATAGGAAACGGTTGGGGATTGGGGCTTATTTCTTTCCTTCATTTAATTTTTTATCATTTTTGTAGTTATTATAGTAAATGAGTAAAAAATAATAAGTTGATAAGTTAATAAGTATATATTGTACAAGAGTAACCAATAAAGATACCTACCTTGGACTCATTTTCGCACACAGGCAGCAATGCCTATGCGAAAATTTTATTTCCTATTCATATCAATTTGTATTTAATTTAAGACTCTTTTCAGTGTACCTTATTCATTGTCAAGTGTATGATTATTTTGTACAGCTGGAATTTGTTTTTTATTATGTTTCTTTGAAATAAAATCTTTTTTGAATTGAATCAAGATAAAGAGCTATTTCGGGATATTGGAATATTCGATGTATTCTTTTAATTGTTATTATATTTTCATAAAAAAAACGTCAATACTGGAAAGGTCTGATTCTTGAGTTGGTTATGAAATAGCAATCGTTGGAGTAATTGTGCCTACAAAAGCAATAAACAATATCTACTCAATCCTGTGCACAGTAGCATAGCCAAAACATAAACTCTCGTTATCTCACAATGTAAGAGTATGTCACCCATAACATGTTTTGTTTTACATAAGTGATGAGATGTAAGTAAATGCGCAAGTTTTTATACATTTTTTGAGAGGATTTGCACTTACTTCATTCAAAAAGAAATCTACCAAAGTTAGGCTACCTTATTGCCATTATCTACATTATTCACATTTGCTCATCAACTATCTAAATTTGGGGGAAAAATAATTTTGGATTAATTCTGTTCGTTTCTCTCCCAATCATTGTTTTGATTTTGTGCATGTATAAATGAAAGAAAGAAAGAAATTATTAACATGAAGCCATTGGTCTCAATTCTTTGAAACAATAAAGCCTAGTAATCACATTGACACATCCTGGAATATTCCAGTCACACTAATATCACAGTGTCAATATTGACACACCAGATGAAATAAAACAATAGATTTAACGATTTATTTATTGATATGAGGCCTACTCTGAACCTGGCCGTAGCCGAAGGTATTGAAAGTTGGCTTTGTTATCTAAAGGTTCCTTTTGCATCAACTCAACAATTGGTTTGGTCATAATGCATTGAAGTTGAATATGACTAAATCCAACTATATCAGGTTTGCCGTGACGGGACATCATGCTGAACCTTCAAACCTGAATGCTTCAAATGGGAGGGAGTGCTTGTCTGTTGAAGTGACTAGTTTTCTTGGAGTGGAATTGCAAAAAAATATGAAATGGGATAAACACTTGGAAAAACTTATAAAACAGCTCTATCATGCACTTTTTGCACTGAGAACTGTGAGGACTGCATCCACTATAAAGACAGCTCAGAAGGTGTATCATGGATATTTTTTAGCCCTAATACGCTACAGCATCTTCTTTTGGGGGAATAGTAAAAATAATTTATATAAAATATTTAAGATGCAAAAGAAAGCTGTTCGTGTTTTGGAGGGCTTGCGGCCATCCAATTCATGTAGGCCCATTTTTAGAAAATACAGGTTTCTCACGGTCCCAGCATTGCACTTCCTTGAGACTGTAAATTTTGTCTTCAGAAATTCAGAGAGATTTGAGGGAAATGTAGTTTGCCATGGCTATAGCACAAGAGCAAAGAGTTCAGCTGTATATCAGTACCCCGCTCACAGACTGACACTTTTGGAAAAGGGACCATATTATTCGGGACTGAAGCTCTTCAATTGTCTACCTGAAAGAATACGGTTATGTGGTAGTCATAGGCTTTTCTTGTCTTCAATTACTAATGTACTTGTGGAAGCGTGTCCCTATACAATGGAGGAATGTTGTGGTGCCTTCATACTTTGAGTTTATACAGATGCATACACTTTGCATAGAAAAATGTTCATGACATGTTACATGCCACTTCAGCTCTGCTCAGATTTGTGGCTTCACGTAACAAATGACAATAATAATAATAATAATAATAATAATAATAATAATAATAATAATAATAATAATAATAATTGAACAAGAAACTTTTCTTTGATCATTCCCGGTATTCGAATGGACACGTTACTGTTAAGGTGCGTACAGATATACGCACCGCGAACATGAGCAATTGACTTTTAATCAGCTGACTATATCTGTATTTTTACAGAAACGGTAAGATACAGATATAAAAAGCTTGGTATCAGCTGATTAAAAGTGAATTGCTCATGTTCGCGGCGAGTAAATCTGTACGCACCTTAAGGTAGCATCCACACATTGGCCCAATCTAAACAAAATCAATGTCGACCAGCGAAAACCTCTCCGATTGGCTGATTATCAGCTGGTTCCAGAACGCGCAACTCAATCAGCTGATAATCCGCCAATCGGAGCTTCCCATTTTGCCGATTCGTCCACCGCCAGTGCGAAAACGTTTCATGTGGCTTGGCCCTTTGGGAGAGACCACATTAAACGTTTTATAAAGGTGCTTTTCAGACACCAATCAAATCTGCCTATTAGAGAGCTTCCTGTCCAACAGTCAAGTCACATTAAAGCGTCGGAGGCCCTGAAACTAACCAGGCGACCTGAAAGCTCACAAGACCTGAAGCAGCTATAGTGAGATTCAGGTTATTAGGTCAGCATCTGATTAACATTGGCTTGCTATACTTGTCTATAATTACACAAAACAGATAGATCTAAACTTTTCCAACTGCACACTGTTTCCGAATTGTTTGCTGAGAGGGAAGAGACGACAGAATATTAGGTTAAAAGCACACAAATGAATGAGATTTCAAAAGGCAGTCAATTAAAACACATTAGTATTGAATAAAAACTATTTTTATTTTCGATTACTTATTTAAATGCGGATTATATAATTTGTCATGCTGTAAAGAAAGTACAGTACTCAATTTTTATTTTCATATTATAATAGCCTTTTAGTATTGTCATCTAGATTTTTCATATTTAATAAAAATGTGATCTCATATCATAGTGTAAGCCACAAACATTACTGTGTGTTTGTTTTTTATTTCGTAAATTCAACAATATCCAAATTTACTTTGATGCTTCTCAATAATTACGAGAGAGAGAGGGATAGATATATAAATATAACACAACAAAGAATGGCAACATGGATCGGCTTCAAAGTACCTAGCTTTGAAAGGAGATAAAAAATACCACAATGTTCAAAAGATTAGTCAAATTATAACAAGGTAATTTTATAGGAAATTACAGGGATTATAATGCATTCCTGAACTTAAAACACCAGAAAAAACATAGATTGGTATTTTGAAAATTTTATATTATAATATGGATCCATAATATTAATATAAGATTGAGAATGGCTCTATTGTGAATTTATTCGTATAACTTCCATTATAAACCTCAATAATGCATTGCAATTTTACAAATATTTGTAAATTCTGTTGTACAAACAATCATATCTAACAAAATTTATGATTTGGTCTAATTTAAGCTGACATTTGCTTTCTTTTTAATTGAGTCTACGTGAATTAATTTGTCTATAAATTTGTCATTCACACTCGCTCATACAATTTAACTCTTGAAATTCTCTAAGTGGTTTGAGCCTTATCATTACCATAATCAATCATCAACATTACTAAGTAATATTATAATCTATTTATAATGAATTCATACACATAATTTCTTATACAATAAAATATTTACAGTGAGATTTTATTTACAACAAGTTAGTGAAGGAATATGGCATATTCAATAATACTGGGAAATCCAGTCATTGTTCTAAATACAATAAGTATAAAAATTCTAGTAGATTCAAATTACAGTACGATAAGTATCATATCATTGTAAAAATGAAAGAACATATACTCTATTTATATATAAAAATCACATATACAAACAACAATAATAAGACATTTACAACTTAATACTTCAATGACAAAATTACTTGACGCTAGTAATAGAAATATTCAATTTTTTCAAAGTGCACAAATCAGTGGTATCTACCCCCACGCAGTATCGTGTAAAATATGTCATACAGTTCAAGAACTCGTAACAAAAATGTGAGATTAACTTCAGGTAGGGTCTTAATTTTTAAAATAAAGATGGTGACTTGACCAGTCTGGTTCTTAACACGGCATTGGCACATGACAACTAATCGAACAACTATTTACAAACTACCGAAATTTATGTTAAAAACACAAAGCTACCTTCTGTCTCAGTTTCTTGAATGACTAGCCTGTACTTACTTCAAGAATATTACGAAATATTTATACAAAACATCGAATCTATTTTTAGATTCTCACAATTAAAGTTTATATGAGAGATTTTTTGGAATATATATAGCCTTATCGTGTGCTTATAATTTCCAAACATTGAATATGTTACTCAAAAGTAGATCGACCAATGAATTCAATTATTGTGCACACTGATGTACTCTTACAATAATATCCATGTTACTGTTTGAAATCTACTTTCATGGTACCTTACATAATAGATGAAGTATACATAACTAAGTTGAAAAATAAAACGAATACTTTCCATTAACTAATACAAGATGACTGAGTAGATTGTTCTTCAAACAGGCTGAATATTTAAATAAATTAATAGTCGGAAGAGTGTTGACCCTAACTTGTGAGCAACATAAAATATATAAATTTGAGAATAATTTAAATCGGCACTATAAATCTGATAAACGATACACAACTATCACAAGAATTTTCAAGATATTGAAGTTGATTGTAACCGAAATTGAACAGGTACAAGATCTATTGCACAAATGAAATGTTACACTTTCTATAAAATTATATATATATGATAGATTACATCTTGAAAAACATTACTGGACAACCAAAATAAAAGTTCTATTCATTATTTTGAACACCCACCACATTGCTTCAAAAAATCGTGAATTCTATTCGGTACAATATTTATTTGAAGCCAAATTCAATTTGAATCACTGATTTCAATTCAATTTTGTTTGATAATGCTTTCTTTTTCATGAATACTAGAAGAATCTTTACAATAATTTATTTTGAATAAAGAATAGAAGAATCTTGACAATATTATCTTGTAACCTAGAACTGGTTTGAAACCTTGGAACAATTCCAATAGTTCAACAAAGATAGTATCAACAATTTCTTTAAATGAATAGCAAAACAAAGCAACTCTTCAAAATAGCTGAAATAACTGGAAGAGATGTAAACTTTTTATCAATATTTGAAGTACCAAGTACGTCAACATTGATGTCAATAGACTAAAGATGAAAATTATGCTTCTCAGAAAATTTCATATTCTATTGCCACAAACCCTACTGAAAAATCACTCAATCCCCATGAAGCTAATGCTTGAATACGAATTCTTTTTGACACCATCATTCTCATAAAATATTTCTCTAATTTGACAATTCTCTTAGAGTATTGTCTCAAATTTCTTATTTTATTTTTCAAGATGAATCAAACAGAAGGCCTACAGGGCAAGAACTCATCCCCTTGAAGCCTCTTCTACTCAAACTAATTATCCTGGTAGACCAATCAAATCCTAACAAATGATAATCCCCATGAAGCCTACAATTCTACCCTTGATACGATGGTGAAACAAAACAAACGTTAGCATAATAATAGTACAGTATTTGCCCGCAAATACCGAAAGAATAATGAAAAGATAGAATAGAACGTCACCGCAGCATCTCCTCGATTTATTCACACTTAGTAGACAACATTGATGGAATCAAGTTAATATCGACTTTTCATGAGACCGCAACCTCAACGGTTTTCATAAGTAGATCACATGTTGTAGCAACATATTACATATTAAATAAGTTGATCATCTCTTCTGCACAAATTTGATTCACATGTTGATGTTGTATGCAACATAGATTAAATAAGTTAATCAGCTCTTATGCTCAAATTTAGTTCATATGTTGTAGGCAACCTAGAGTAAATAAGTTGATCAGTTCTTCTGCTCGAATTTGAATTTGATAACCTTGTAGATCAAAGCAAATCCTAGCATAACAATCTCACACAATTTGCTCTCAAAGACCAAAACTTGATTAAGATCAGCTCAAAATTAGTTCACATGTTGTAGACAACCTAGAGTAAATAAGTTGATCAGTTATTCTGTTCAAATTCGAATTAGAAAACCTGGTAGATCAAAGCAAATCCTAGCATAAAAATCTCACATTATTTTCTCTCAAAGACCAAAACTTGATGAAGATCTGCTCAAAATTAGCTCACATGTTGTAGGCAACAAATTTGATTCGCAAATTGATGATGTAAGCAACATAGATTGAATAAGTTAATCAGCTCTTATGCTCAAATTTAGTTCATTTACGTTGTAGGCGACCTAGAGTAAATAAGTTGATCAGTTCTTCTGCTCAAATTTGAATTCGATAACCTGGTAGATCAAATCAAATCCTAGCATACTAATGTCACATCATTTGCTATTTAAGATCGAAACAACAATGGTATGCATCAATAGATTAGCTGTTTACACGTTGCACGCATCATGGATGAGATCGAGACCCAAGTAATGAAGAGCGACAGAACAATGTCTAGACGAATTGTTCACATATTGTAGGCCACATAAATGGGATCCAACTGATCAGCAAGGAAACCATCTCTTAGATGCATGCGTTGCTTTTCGCCGCGGGAGTTGATTGGCACAACACCAGGGTCCACCACCACAGCCACGCCCACTATGAGGTGGTGTTCCTCCAGCACTGCTGACGTCACTAGAGGCACCACGTCCAGAGCCTCGCTCTCCTGGCCGTCCAGTTCCACCACAACCACTAGCAGGTTCGTCCATGTGAACACCGCGCTAGAACACAACACAAATCAAATTTTAAAAAATCTGGTGTGGTACACTCACACAACTTTCCTTGCTCATATTTGAAACTACGATCAGACTTTTGCATATGTGTATATATAATTGTTTTCAGAGTACTTTTTCCTTTGTGTAAATTGTGAAATTCGATGATTTTTTTTAGTCGTCATTTTTTTAAAGTCGTCAAAACAGCTGTTCTACAGATGAAATATCTCGACTAAGTGTTCTTTTATGAACTGCTCTACCTACCTACCTCATGCACGAGAAGGAGGTTACAAAGTCCATTTCTCAAGGATGGGGTGGACCCCCCATTAGTTTCCCAGAAAAGAGACTCATGCCAGTTAATAGAGCTGATAAATAACTATACAGAGTATGAATTTGAAAAAAATCGGTCAAGTTATTTTGAGAAAATCGTGAAAAACATGTTTTTTTTAGTAATTATCCGCCATTTTTCTCAAGTATATTATGCAATTTTCTCAGAAATGGGACTCATGTCAGTTGATAGGGCTTATAAATAGCTATCCATGGTATGAATTTAAAGAAAATCGTTAGAGCCGTTTTCGAGAAAACCGTGAATAACATGGTTTTTTAGTGATTATCCTCCATTTTTCAAAAGAATATTACGGAGCTCCTGCAATTTTCCCAGAAATGAGACTCATGTCAGTTGATAGGGCTTATAAATAGCTATCCATGGTATAAATTTGAAGAAAATCGTTAAAGCCATTTTCGAGAAAACCGTGAAAAACTTGGATTTTTAGTAATTATCCGCCATTTTTTCCGCCATTTTGAATTCAATTTTATTGAATTTCTTATTGTCAGATCCTCATGGTATAAGGACCTTAAGTTTAAAATTTCAAGTCAATCGGTTGATTAGGAATGGAGTTATCGTGTTCACAGACATACACACACACACACACACACACACACACACACACACACACACACACACACACACACGCACACACACACACACACACAAACACCCAAAAATCATGTTTTTGGACTCAGGGGACCTTGAAACGTATAGAAAACTTGAAATTAGGGTACCTTAATTTTTTTTGGAAAGCAATACTTTCCTTACCTATGGTAGTAGGGCAAGGAAAGTAAAAAGTCAAATCTATGTATTGTATGGCAATGTGTACACAGCAAAATGAATATACGTCACAATGTGAACAACACATGGAGCAATCGTAGCTGGGTATAATAGTAATAATAGCTGGATATTTAGGTGAATAAAAATAAGGAAAGTAAATAAGACACTGCATTCTATTCAAATGCTATTGGATAAAAGAGTAAATCGAAATTGATTTTTCAATGAACTAGTAAATTCAAAGCAAATCCTAGCATAATAATGTCACATCATCTGCTCTTAAAGATCGAAACAACAATGGTATGCATAAACTTATGGTATGCATAAATAGATTAGTTGTTCTTATTATAAGAAGTAAATGTTTTTAGTGTCAATGTGAGTAGGGAAGCCAAATTAATGTGGCAGGACAGTTTCTAAAAATATTGAACAGACATTTCCATAATTTTTCTTATCCATTATTATTATGGACGAAAATCCAAATTGAATGCTGTAAATAATTCTGAAGACTTGTACTACTAAAAATATTGACAACAGGGAGAACAGCTAGAAGGAAACTCGACGAGAGCTATCAACCAAAAATTCAATAATTATTAAATCGAACCCGGGATTAAACAATTTGGATTTTTGTTTAATAATTTAGTGAAAAAATTGTTTATTTTCCATGCCTTTTCATTATTTTATGAATATCTTTTCATTAATCTGGCTTCTCTATTCAAGTTGATACTTGTAAGACATTTTATAACTGCTTCTTCATTAAAATATCAAAAAACTGAAAGAGGGTTTTGAAATTAAGTTTTTTACTGTAAGATTCTGAAGTTTTACTGACGTGAGCTGTCAATCATAACTTAATCTTTATCTCAACAGAAAATATAATAAAAAACTGACAAATAGTTCTTACACGAAGATATTCTGTTCAAATAGTCATGTAAGGACAACCTGTGTATATTTATTTGAAAATCACGAAACATTGAAATTTTTTATAGCAGATAAGACTGTATTTACATGCGTTAAATGTCAAATAATATTCTGTTTCAGGGCCAAAACACACGTAGCGTTTTTCCAGACGAGTCGGCACGAAAAGCTCTCCGATTGGCTGATTGGATTAGCGTATCGAGAAACAGCCAATCGGAGAACTTCCTGTCCTGTCGTGCCGACTCCTCTGGAAATTCGCCTTTTGTATTCGGCACTAAATTATGACACAGTGTTTCAAGAGATGTAGTGATATTTATTCATGATAAAAACACAAAGATGTATTCTACAAAAAATTGTAGATCATTTGTGTTTTTATTATGAATAAATATCACTACATCTCTTAAAACAATGTGTCATAATTTAGTCATCATTTAACTATTACTGTGAATGATGAGCGATGTACTGGATAAGAGAGAGATTAGAATGGCATACTTTGCATATGTCCAGTCCCTTTTGGAGTTTGGTATAGTTGCATGGGGTGGTGCTTGCAAGACAGTACTTCAGCCACTCTTTATTGTCCAGAAAGCCATTTTGAAAGTAGCTCTAAAAAAAAATCCTCGTTTCTCAACTAACATTCTCTTTGAGGAGAGTGAGGTCCTGACTGTAAGACAGCTCTTCATTAAAAACATTTTAATACATTTATTCTCCAACATGAACATTCTTGGGCCCATTACACATATGCATCAAACGCGGTATGCTGTTAACACTGGTATTACAGCTATACCCCTCCAGAGATCCCTTACACAAACAAATTCCTTCTATATTTCACATGTTCTGTACCGTAACTTGGCTCGTCACTTCCCACACCACATAGTATTTCAGGACGTCTCAAAATCCTTATTTAAATTGAAATTGAAGAAATTTTTAATACAGCTGGGAGTGGACAATTCAGAAAACATCATCACAACAAATTATACCTACCTTAATTGATAAATTCGCTGGTAGTGACAACCTGACTACTGTTCTTGGAATCTGTATGCATCATTACAGTAATTAACCTTTTTATTATTTTTTGAGCTATCCAATAATCCTCTGTACGTAATAATATTAAATAGGATTCTGAATGCAGCAAAATTAGTGTTTCCTTTCATTCTAACAAACTTATAATATGCAACTCTGGTTTGCGCACAGGCATTTTTTGCCCATGCAGACCATTTTCTAAAGATTTACTTGGCTTACTGTATTCATGAGGTTGATTTTATTCTTTGTTGTTGTTTTATATTGATAATGAGTACATAAGATTATTACTTTGTATGTAAAGTGCATTTTTTTTGAAATAAATATCTTTTGTCTGTCTGTCTGACTGTATTAGAGAGTTTTGAATTAAGCCAGATTAGGGACAACTTAATTTGCAAATTAGAGCAGCGAGATCTGCTATGAACAAAGTAACTACAACGATGACATAACATATTAAGAAAACAATTATATTAAATTACAATTAGAAGTGAGAAGCGACAAAGAAATGACAATAATTGTAAATCGGATCTTTATGGAGCAGCGAGATCTGCTATGAACAAAGTAACCACAACGATGACATAACATATTAAGAGAACAACTAATATTAAATTATAACTAGAAGTGAGTAGCGACAAAGAAATGACATACCATTCAGCTATTTTCTTGTGGCAGCGCATGACACTGTTCTCTATGTCAATGGGATGATATCTCATGCCGCGCAGCAAAACGGTTTCATCCAGGGCTCCCACAACAAACACAGCGTCGTGCAATTCTGCAACAAATGCCAAGTTGATGAAGTATTATTTTACATTTAATCAGTTAAATCATATTCATTTAGCCAAGGAGTGATTTAGTATGTTATCTTATATTATGACTTGAAGGGACGGATTCAACGATCCAAATGTTCAAAGAACCTCACGCTTGTTGTGTGTCCCAAGTACGTTAGTTGGACAAACCAATACCTGTGTCCTTTACAAGATCCAGGGTTTTTTCCCTATACTAACATCTAGTACAATGACGCAATATTTTAATATTGTCAAGACCAATATTCAAGTTCAGTATAGAAGATAATTTCTTGATCCATCTCGAACTACGACCTATACACTCACAGTTCATACATACAAGTTCATTTCGTTCAGTACTTTCCAATTCCTGGTCTTATTGTATTCTAAACAAATTCTAAAGGTGTTACGAATTTACTCATTCATACTAGAATTCAATGAACCCACCCACAAAAAATACGTCATTAAAAAGGGTATTTTACGCCAACTTGATAAAACCTATTAGCATAGACAGGAACAATCTCTGTTAGGGTGGATGTGAAATTAGAATAAAAGTTACTACATAATCGAAACTGAATACAAAAACTGGACTGAAAGGAACTCTTTCTTTCCATGATATTTGAGACCTAAACTCTCTGCTATAACTTTGATTGCCAGAAATTCAGTAGCTGTTAGTATCAAGTGACAAGTGGTTTCGCTTATAAGTCACCTCCATTGATTTGATTTTACCATTCATGTTTTCATACCCTTTCCCTATGCCCTAAATATATTTGTTTTCCCCACTAACAGCCTACTACTTGGGAAACCATAGTCGAAAAGGTATTCTTTCACCTTTATAAATCCGTATATACAAATTTCAGTTAATTTAAATAATGCCAAAACTATATAAATATATTGTACCATCTGTGATGATGTGAAGGTATTCAATATTGTACGATTTTCTCAATGTGGACAAGAGATTGTCTCATATTGTAATGTAGGTCTGAAGAGGATATTCTTGTTGTATTGTAGATAAATCTAATATCCTAGACTCTTTTTCAAGGTTTCACTTATACTTGACATCATTTATTGTTATTAGATAATCTACAATAATATATTATTCAATTACATAGAATTACTTGTACTGTACTCTTTATTTTTGTGAGTCTAAATTAGTCGTGTCTAAAAGACAACAAAAATAATGACCAGACCATATTAAGCGTTTTTTCAAGCGTTTTAACAGGAGTTCAGGCTCCAAATCGGAGAGCTTCCTTCCCTGCCAACTCTAAAGGTGCTTTGTTTGCCCCCCCCCCCCAAGAGTACAAGTAGTCATCCTATGTAACTGAACTTTCCAGAATCTCTATTGAAATAACTGAAGACTATTATTCTGTTGAATGAGCTTTGAGTACTAACCAGGGGAATCGCCGAGCACCTGTGACCCGCCAAAGCCGGGCGGCTGCTGGTTGATCTCGCTGAGATCGGTGACCTCGGTCGGCGCCACGACGCCGGGCGGCAACTGCTGCAGCTGCTGGGTGGCCTCCGTCCGCCGCAGGAAACCCAGGTAGCCGGTGCGCGCGTACACCTCCCCCGTGCTGCCCGTCACCAGCCGCGCGCTGAAGTGCTCGCCGTACTCGCTTTCCTCGCCGTAGATCGAGAAGTAGCCGCTCGCGTTGTGCGGCGCTTGCACCCAGATCTAACAACACACAAACCACATTAAGAACATTAGAACCACACTTTGTTAATATATAAGGCTAGTCACTAATGCATGATACACATGTAATCATAGGCCTATATTGTTGAGTCATCACAGCGAAAGGCTTCGAGCAAAATTTTTCGAGGTTAGGTTTTTGTATCTCCGACTTTTTGTTCTTTATTTTTTCTTCGCTGCTCTATTTGAGGTTTAATCATTCTTCTATTATTATACTTTGTAATTTTCGAGGAGTTTATTTATTTTTATTGATTATTTTATGTTGAAACTGTTTATTTTATGTTATATTACCCAATTCATAGGATAACAAAATTTGGAAAAGGAGCACTACATAGAGCAGTTAAATTATTCAACAAACTTCCAAACGAAACTAAACTTTTAAATTCCCAATTTCAATTCAAGAAGAATATCTTCAAATAAATCATATTATTCGGTTCGAGAGTTTTTGGATGAATGACTTTTAATTATTATTTTTTTTACCGCTTTCCTCCCTCGGATCCAACCTATCCAGACACAAGGTACTAAGTTGGATGATCCAAATTGATTGGATTAAAAAATGTAGCCTTAAAATAGTTACTAAAATTATTTAGTGTCTTATTATGAATTTTATGAATTTGTAATTTATATAATTGAATATATATGTTGTAATTATTATCTTGAATTTTATAGTTTTGATTTAGTTGTCTAGTTACCTCGCCGAGATGCGAGTCGCCGCACTGCCCCCTGGTGTCTGGGTTGGCGATGATGACCTTGACTCCAGGCAACAGCTTGCCCGACTCGAGCAGACACAGCGAGTGTGGACTCCCTCTCTCCACCAGCGACACCCGGTCGTTGCGAAGTGCACGTAGGTCCACGTACACGCACGACGGCTCCGGACTAGATGCACCCTGAACACACAAAGCCAAACAATGCAATCAATCGAAATAGTTTTTATAATATCATTATTATTATGGAAAGTTTGATAGATATTATTTAAATAATTGACTGCATGTAGGTATTGAGTGGAAGAGTCTTGTGACTTTACGTGTGCCGATTGACGAATGGTGTTCACATTAAACATCTTTTGTAAGCGAACATGTAAAAGTGTTTGAGTTTCTCTCTAATGTGATATATGACTCGTGACTGTAAGTCTACACAACGAGAATAAATGGAGGCATACCTGAAGGCAAATGGCAACGTTGACTCGACAGCCGAAACTGGTGGACACGGCCCTCGGACTGAGACCGAGCGCCGAGAACAGTTTGGAGAAGGAGGTGGAGAGGTTGATGCGCGGTCTCTCTTCAGCCACCACCACGCATGTGCGCACGCATGCCAGGCTCACACCGCGCGCCTTCAGCTGGTTCACCGACGAGCCAAGGCCCTTTGTGCACAGCTCCATCACTCCTGAAATCGATTTGATTTAAAATTGAAAATATGTATTCTTTAAGAAAAAACATGACAATCATTGTATTTGAACGATCGGTTTATGGAGGCTATTCTTATGAGCACAATAATTAACAATATTACTATTCATTAGATTCCTCTTAGGGGTAATGTTTGTTTTTTTTTTTGTTTCTAAAAGCTTCCCATAGACTCTTGAAGATCCTTTTATGACATTAGAGCGTTGTTTAATGAAAGTTTAAATGTTATCTCAGTTATCAAACATTACTTAATCCTTTTTTATTTTTATAGCTTCTTCTTGAAGGATGGACGTTTATCCGTCCACATCCACACTCCGCCGATTTATGCAATTACAGAACATTATTGAATGAATGAAAGAATTTGTTTATTTGCCAAACACAAAATACAAAAAAAAAATCTTCAAAAAATAAATATAAGCTACTGCACTAAAACTAAAAAACATAAATGAAAATTATGGAACTGCTAATTTATGCAATTAGAAATAATCATGACATTATATCCTTATTCATTATATTATATATTATCTCAACTGAAACTTTATTGATTCTTCACTCCGAAGAAAGATTTTTCCTACTCTGTAAATTCATTGAATATATATAGTGAGATTATCTTCAATCTGTCAGAATTCCTAATAAATAACATCAATACTTTCCATTTAACCAATGCTGATTGTTCGAAGTGAATTTCACTATAGCTTTCTGTTGATATTAATTATTACCAATAAGTGTATAAGCCGCTCATCCAACCTTCTGCTGTAATGTTAACGAATAATTTATTTTCGCCACACTGCACAGAAAGCAGCTGTTTTCCAGTCCCTACGTAGATCTGAAAGACCTTGTTTGCAGACGACTCTCGTCTGACGTAAGAAACAGGTTTCTTTTCCGGTCTAGGCTGGAAAGTGTTCTCTTTCTGTTGAAGGATGGACGCTTTCCAGCCGCTTGGAAGTCCGTAGTTAATAAGTCATCCGCTAGATCGGGCTAGTGTCCACTTTCTTCATCTGAAGTCGCCATGATTTCAGTTCGAATTTCGAATCAAACTAATTCAGCATTCGCTTCGCAACCATTTTTATTCAATTATTTATTGTTGATTAGCACATTCCGAATTTTCAAAAATGCTTGAAGATGACGACGCCCGTGATATTCCAAGTGAAATTTTAAAAGAATCTTAAATCCTGACTGCAAATCTTCTACCACTAAAATCAAGAGATAGGTACGATAACGAGTATTCTTTATTTATTCTGTCAGCAATACCTGTAGTGTGGCGAAAAATATCGTTCACACCTAGAGCAGAAAATGAGATTTCTCCGGCTCTTAATCTTTTCTAGTCCTCGGCCTACGGCCTCCGATATGAAAACCGATTTCGAGCCGGAAAAATCTCATTTTCTGCTCTAGGTGCGAAATATACTATTTCTTTCATTCTATATATTTCATCCAATAACCTCCTGTGGAAGGGGGTAGGAGGATTTGTCAAATCGTTACCAAATCGCTTATACACTTATTTATAATTAATGAATTAATACATCAAATTCAGTTTTTCTAATGAATAAATGAAGAAATATCAAAATTTTTTTTTATTTGATATATGAAAAATATATTAAAGCTGTATTCCCACATATTTATCAGTATTAGTGACAATGTCCAGTACAGTGAAAATATCATTTCCATTAATAAGACTATTCAGAATACAGTAGTCCCAGCTCATGAGAATAGTATTGAATGAAAAAGACTAAGAAATTGTCAAAAAACACTGATTTATTGATAATTAGAAAGACCGGTTTCGGTTATTACACCATTGTCAATCTCTGATAAACTCTGTTTACATTGTCAATCTCTGATATATATATATATATATATATATATATATATATATATAATATATATATATATATATATATATATATATATGAATAATTACCACAATATCAACTTCTCAACTACACAAAAAAAAGAATAGTATTTTTACTGGACCAGATACGTTCAATGATACTGATATCATGTGAGAATCCAGCTTGAGCAAGTTTGTTTGATTTAATTTTCTTCTTGGTGATTCTAGAGGTGAGAAGTACTAAATATGGTTGAGTCATCAGAAAAATCTAGAAATTGCAGCGTCCTCATGGAGTCTGAGCTTTTGCTTGTTACTGATCTATATGATGAAATAAAAACCATGACATAAAACCAATAGCAGGACATGTCACTGACCATAGGAGCAGAAGGTATCCCCAGAATGTGATTTTCCTATAAAACTCCAACCTGTGTCTCTCTGTAATACTTCCAAATCTAGTATCTCATTTCTTACGTCTCGTTCAGGGTAGTACCATAGAGAAACAATAGCATAAGTAGATATCCCATGGTATAGGGCGTTTATGTCGCAACTTTTACTGTTATCTGAAGCCGATTACTGTCGATTATTGTAGATTTTTACTGTTTTGACCGGGTAAGAATGTATGAACGGCACAATATGAGAGACTACCAGCGTCATGAAGCTCCACAGGAAAGAACTACGTGGACTATCAGCTTGAGATAACAGTAAAAGTTGCGACATAAACGCCCTATACCATGGGATATCTACTTATGCTATTGTTTCTCTATGGTAGTACCTAACTTGCATGATTACATAAATTATAATGTAAATGTTGGAAGGAGATGTACTTACCGTATGAGCAGAAGGTGTCGCGCACCCTATACTGGCTGACAGCGGATAGCCAGAGGGCGGGGTTAACCTCGACTTCGGAGGGCGGAATGAGGATGGAATGGTGACCGGAGTAGACGCTGCTGAGACACCAGAGCGCAAAGCCGAGGCCACAGTAGGGGTCCAAACAGAGGGCGATGTGTCGCGAGGGGTACAGCTCGCAGGCCAGCTTCATCGAGCGACACAGTGACGTCACAGCTGCGTGCGACATCTTGATGCCCGCCAGCATGCCGGTCGTCGACACACTGAAAACATACACATCGTTACAACCTACTGAATTAATATCAACAACTTTGAATGCTATGTCCCGGTTGCACAAAGCCGGTTAAATTTTCAATTTTAGTTTTTAGTGATTAATTTCACGAGAGCCAATCAGAGAAGGCCTCTTCGTGGATATAATCACGATTAAAATTTAACCGGCTTTTGTGCAACCGGCACTATAGTGAGGTCCACGTTATAATGGCAGTGAAGAAAGATAGGAGAAAAACGTTGCCAAGTCTCTGCATTTTGCCACTGAGTGTACACAGCTGTTACTTAATTCATCCCATTAAATTTGATCTAATAATGATTATAATTTCCTTGATAAAATAATCAATTTAATGTCAAATTAATCAAGAATATATATATTTTTCTTAATTTGATTCAAAAATTTGCTTCCATAACTGAGATCAGATTTTATTTTTATACAAACCTGAAATGGCGGCTATTTTAAAAAGCGGTGATACACCGATCTGAATTTCAAAACAACAGAAATTAAGTTATTTGGTAGGTATTCTATACCAATTTATTTTAGAAAAGAGAGAAAAATAGAAATCCTATTAAAAATGAGTAATTTCAATGGGAATAATTCTGAAATAAACTTTCAATATTATTTATACCGGTACGAGAAGGTCTAACCTATACGTGTAGGCTAACTGAAACATGAATGAAGTCTAGCATGGTTAGTTATCTACTTTGAAAATGTCATTTCAGGTATTTTAATTTGTGTTTCTCATACGGTAATGTCTAAAAATTATTTAATTGTTTCAAAAATACATTTTAAATCAATTATACGACTTGTGTACTCAAGTATTTTGATAGAATGAAGGAAAAAAATGGCGGCTGAGAATCGTTTGTCTACTTTTGTACAGTCACTGTCAAAAGTAAAAATAAAATATTCTGGAAAACAGACAACATCGCAAAGCTAGAGAGAGATAGCGCTATCTGTTTTGTTGTATGATAGAAAAGGACAGCAACAGTATTGTCAATCCTACACTGCCATTATAACGTGGACCCCACTATAGGATTTTCAGCAGAGACGAATAATACATGCGGTATCTTTAATTAGCTTTAGTTATCAAGCAAACATAATTTTCAAGGTATCTTTTCGTTATGCTTTCAGTAAGTGTCAAAATTCAGTTACAAGTGATACATGGTTTTGGAACTAGTACCAATTTGTACAATTGTTGAGAAACAATTGAGGAAAGCTTATCTTTTGTCTAAAGTAGAACATTGTTTTTGAACTAGTACCGACCGACTCACATCATTACATACTGTAACAGAATTAGTACCAATAACGTTGAATGCTAGGACTTTCAATAGCTGTCAGAATTCAGTTACAAGTGAAGTGGTACATGGTTTTGGAACTAGTACCAATATGTACAATTGTTGAAAAACTATCAATAAACGTTTCGGAGCTAGAAGAGGATAGCGTTATTTGTTTTGTCGAATGATAGACAATGATAGCAACACCAATATAGATCAAATACTACCATTATAACGTGGAACTTACTATGGTGATCTTGTACAATCATGAAAACCTTTTCAAAAAATATGCATGGATTCCATATAGATGGAATGAATAATCACGAGAGGAAAAAAATGTTGAAAGCTATATGGAATATTGTAAACCGATCTTGACAGATGACAATGGAGCAGCTGACGGAATATCAGAGGCATTTTGAGCGAGTTCTCCAGTCCGATGGGCTTACTAGTGCATTCAAGCTAGATGGAACCTTCTGGTGAAGGTTTTCATTCAAGAAAAAGCCACACGAATCTTGATTCATTCATTTATACAATAAGTACATTATCAAAATGACAGGGAGAGGAAAAACAAAATAACCTTGTGCTATTCCTCTCCCAAATTTAGATAACACATAGTCCGAAATAGGTTAAGTCTTGTAGTTCTTCAATTCACAAAATTTTCCTACTTTTACTAATTTTAATAATAAATTTTCCTAATTTATCTACTTTTCCTAATGTTATAATCAAGGCTCAATCATGCTTACTACCACCTTTATCTTACTTTAATGAATAGTATGTAAAAATCTTGTATTTTCGTCGATCACTTGAAAGTTGACCAAGTGTCCATACCTGAAATCGAGATAGGCGAGCATCTCAGCGGTAGGCGCGCGATACATGGCGGTGAGCTTCTTCTTGGGCATGTCGTCGGTGTCGAGCGTGGTCGGCCACGACTTGATGTCAACCACGTTGCTGGCCTCCTTCGACCGCAGCAGCTTGATCACGTTCTGGTTGGACAGCACCAGCACCGACTTACTCACGTCCACGATCATGCGCACTGTCGGCAGCGTCGTCTGCAGGTTCTGCGGGTGTGGCGGTCTGATCGTTACCGGAACCGCGCCTTAACACAACACAAAATGTTTTTTCATTGCATGGAAAAACACAAAATACACGTATTCAATCAATTATTTTCAACACAAAATCAACAGAAGAAATCAAAATCAATACAATAAAAATACAGAAACAGCCTTCATGGTGGAGCGTAGTGGAAAGAAAAAAGGAGGGAAAATATCTAGCCAACCAAGGTTTCCCATATAATAGTCTGGTAGAGGATATAAAAGTAAGGAATGAAGGGTGAAGAGGAGTGAAAAAGTGAAGAATGGGAGAGTAAGGCAGGAAAAAAGAATAAAAAGAAAGATGTGCAAATTTTGTATGCAAGTCCACTTCTAACAGAGAAGAAGTTTTAAAGAAGTAACAACACGAAATATCCATCTCAATGTGTTAATGAATAATTGAATTAACTATTTTATTTCATCTATCGTCAAAAAAAAACAAAGAAATTGTGAAAAATTCTACTTGCACAAATAGTCAAATTTTATAAAATGAGAAGTCAGCCTTTCATCACAAATTAGCAATTTGAAAGTTGAATAATACAGTCCATTGAATTATTCATAAAAATCTACATTCACATCATACCATGGTTGTCTGTGATCATACCACACTTTTTGTGAGAGAAAGAAGAACAGAAATATCAAAACAACCTGGCACGAGAGACCAGACGAGCAGATTGGTAAAACTTGATCACTAGTGAGAGCATACAGTTCATCTTTTCCGGATGCTACAGAGCCAAGTACATCCACAATAAATGTTTTTATATTCAACCATTTGAAATAAAAATCTTCAATCATTGAAATTCTAAATCTTCAAATCATTATTCCTGGACAAAAATCAAGTGACGAAGCAGTGTGTGACTACATAACACACTGTTTATTGAGTATAACCTCAACCTTCGGACAACATTAACTTTTTATCTAAATTTTTGGAGAGAAATATTACAGGCTCAGCCTAGTTTTTCCTCCAAAGTCATAATTATTTTATGAATGTAGTATTTTGTACAATAGATGAATAAATAAATAAAATACCTGAATACTGATACCTATTTACTTGTACCTGATATCAATGGCTGCAAATGGTTTAATCATTGCTAGCTGTTTTGTGGCATCGATCTCCATAGCAACTAACTCGTTCAGCTCTCACCTCAAGTTCTAGTCAGCCAAGTTTTTAAATTGAAAAACTGTATTCCGAGATGAGGTAGAATTTTTCCATGAAGACATAAAACATGATAATTGTCCTTTCTAAAAGAAAAATTTGTGTAATTCTGAATGATTAAATAAAAAAATTTTTTTTTCAATTTTTATAAAAGAGTTCAAGCTTTAACTGAAGCTACGAGCAATAAGTATCCTCAAACTCCTACGAATCTCTTAAGAGACCCGCTAATTTCGAAAATAACTTCTTAGTAATACTCATCTTACTTGTGATTTTAACTTGATCTAGATGGAGCATGCATTCATCATAAGTAAAGTAGAGACATGATCATTCGAACCGTTTTACTACATTTCTATAAAATTTGGGAGTAGATAGATTCGGGCTAAGCCTCTTGTTCACTCCGATTATAATTATGTGAAATGAAGTTAGCTAATTCCAATACTCTCACCCAACAATCTTTTCATGAAAGTGTCTAAGCCTGCACTAAATTGACCCTGGTCATAGCTACCTCTAATACAAGGCCCTGTCCTACGATATTGCAACGTCGCAGTGCAGGCCTAGAATCTAATACTTGATTGGTGAAAAAGATTTTATGTTACTTATAATATCATAGATGGAATAAATATATAATTGTACGAATAAATAATTCAACAATAGTTAGATTCTTAAACGTCAAGACATAACCTTTATTTTGAACCATTTTCTTAATTCATAAAATATTGTTAGTAGAACAGTCCTAGGCTAAGCCTGTAGTTCTCTCTCGATCATAATTATACGATTTATAATTGATTAAATGAAGATATCGTACACCCAATCATACTGTAGAGTATGAATGAATAAATTATTCATTTTCCATTTGTACAAACTTTACTCATCATTGAAAAGATTGGAAGAGAGAAAAAAGGCTAACTTTGAGCTACTTCTCTCCCGAATTTAAAGTACGAGTACGTACGTTTACTAAAGTGTAGTATGAATGATTGAATATACTCACTTTCCTTTAAAGGACTATTATAAGTATGTTAATGAAATAAAAGTTATCAATGAAAAGTTATGACGTTTGAAAGTGGCTCTAAGAGTAGAAATTAGCTGTCAATTATAAGTCTATTATAAGTATGTTAATGAAATAAAAGTTATCAATGAAAAGTTATGACGCTTGAAAATGGCTCTAATGAGTTGAAATTAGCTGTCAATTAATAACACATAAAAAGGGTAATTGATAACTTTTATTTCATTTCTATGAATGAACTAATGAATGAATGAAGTATGATTTGAGTGAATTACCTTGCGAGCCGAGTCAGATTCCTCGTCGATGATGCCGATATCACGCCCCTGCGCCGACGCCAGTCGATTGCCCTGCACTATGTTGCCGACCATCACCGACGCCGGACCTATGTCTGTAACACAGTCACCAGCTGCCAATGCAAAACCACATTACTTTGCTATGCTATTCAGGACACTAACAAGTAACAAAACCACTTACTTCTCCCTCTCTCTCATCTCGCAGACCATCACTGTAGTGATGACGAAGAAGTGAAGGTTCCCTTACTATCTCTAAGGCCAGCCGCAAAGTTGACCCACGCTAATCCACGAACCCTATATTCATAATCAATCAGCTGACAAGTGAATTATTCATTGCATGTATTACATAGATGTCTGGAAAAGTTGAGCAATGGTTTACAAAACATCCCACGGCGTGGGTTGCTTTTCGTGGATTAGCGTGGGTCTACTTTGCGGCGGGCCTTATACTCTTACTAAAATAATCATACTAATCTTTGGAAAATAGTAATGATTTAATAAATAAAGGACACTAAATCCCATACTCATATTATAATAATAATGAAATAATATCCTCATTGCATAGATTGATTTTAATAAAGCGGTATCGTCATACAGACAATATTGCTATTGGACGGTAATTTCAAATTTTTCCTGATCACCTTCCTTAAATGAAAGTGGTTTCACTACAACAAACATTCTCAGTCCGGAAAGTAAGGTTAATTATTGTTTTTGAAAGCCATTGTATATTGTAGAGTGCTGAGGCACTGGGAGACTATGTAGTTTGGGGTCTTGTGAACTAAGCCGACTTGGCACTAGTTGTCTCCGCCCTGCAGGAGTGTTTTTACAGGCATTTCCGTGAGATACGTTTTTGTGACACGTCAGAGCTCAAACGCGGCGTTCCCTCGTGAACGAAGTATGACGAGGACCCAGACGTTTTAGAAAATGTTATCACTGGAGATGAGTCTTGGGTAGGAAGAAAATTCGTAGGGCTTATGTTGTTGGGGAGTCCCTTGCGGGAAGGTCCCACCTCACCTGAATATATCATTTGAGCCGTCAATGGGCCTTAAAAGATATATTCAGGCGAGATGGGAGCTTCCCGCAAGGGACTCCCCACCAACAAAAGCCATAAAAATTTACTTGAGTGTTGGAGTACGACCCATTTTCATTTTTCAACAACATTTCCTAAAAAGTCTGGGTCCTCGTCACGAGGAACGCCGCGTTTGAGCTCTGACGCGTCACGAAAACGCATGTAAAAACTCTCCTGTAGAGCGGAGACAACTGGCGCGAAGTGGGCTTTGTTCACAAGACTCCAAACTACTAGTCTCCCTGTGCCGCAATACTCCAAAATGTTCAACGGCTTTCGAAAACAATCATTGACATTACTTTCCAGATAGACCCTGTATTTCAGGTCACTTGGATATTCCCCAGTTTTCAAAGACAGATTGATATCAATGGAATTATATCTTTACAACATGTATGGCGTTGTATTGACTATTGACGATGCTTATAACTTGATTGTTCCATGACAATAAAATGTTATTTATTTATGGTAGATGCTTATTGTATCATAAGAACATTGATTCATCATGAACATGAGGAAAACATCACAAGGGGTTAAATATTTATACGAACTTGTCCAGTAATAACTCATACTAGTTATATGTACATTGAAACAATTATTAGATCATAATCATAGAGCAAATATGGAGAGAAAATGAAATACTCTGTTCTTAATCTATGGTATAATACTTGGAAAATATCATACAATATGCGGCGATCTTTGAAATAATTTAGAACATTTAAATGACTTTGTTCAGCCATAACTTATAGTGAATAATGCATTTTACAGTACACGGTCCGCAGAACTGAGATCTTTATCATTTGATTAACCGATATTCAATCTACAATCAATCATCACTATTTACAAGGAGAATTGATAAATATTTACATTATCAAGACATGTTTAATTTTACTTAAAGATGATAAAATATGTTACAATTTGAAAGGAGCTATGAAAATACTATTTTTTAATATAGGGGTAAATAAAGTAATATTCGAGAGTCAAAAATTTCAAGGTAGAAATCTATCCATCATATAAAATAATTTGATAGAAGAAGGTATCAAAATGCTATTTTCAATAAAAGGGGAAATAACGTAATTATGGAGAAACAAAAAAATATATAGGTACTAAACTATCATATTTACAATAGGGAACATGCAAGAAAAAAGCAAAAGATAAAAATAAATAGTAACAATTAGAAATACTACTGTGCATATTGAAAAATAGAAAAAAACAAACTCAATAAAGGTGTGATCACCTGCAGTGGTTACATAGCTGTGATATCACTCTTATTAGTTTTCCGATTTTATTCTCAACAAATTGTTGAAAATTTTCAATAAAACGGTTAAAATGGAAACATGCATGAAACAGCAACCGTGCGTTATTAAAAACTCTTTTATCAAAAGTAGTGTTGAGAAAAATGAATTGAATTGTGATGTTTCTCATGACTACAATTGAAAGTTTACTGATAAAATTATGTAAAAGTGTGGTGAATCTCTAAACAAGATGCATAATATAGGGCTATAAGCTCTAGTGAAATTTCACAACATTTCTGGTGAAACTTCATCCATTTATAGAATCAAAACATGGCGTTATCGACGACCTAGGGTCCAGTAAAATACAAGAACATTTCAGGTGAACTCTGTCATTTGAATGGAAAATCTTCAGCCCAATACGATATCAATATAATATTGAGAAGTGATGGAAATGTATGCGTTTTCTACTTCAGGCCATACTACAGTTGATTAATAGAATGTAAAAGCATTCAAGGAACTTGAGGTTGGTGGTGAGCGATATTTTCCAATACTTATCTAGGGAATCTACAGAAAAGTTGTTCAGAGAATCGGGGTCATGTCAAGACAAATTAAATCAAAAAATTATTTCCATTCCATACTAAAATAATTCGATTATATCAATTTCTACTTGAATTGTAATTAATCCCAGAATAATATACTTGAATCAATATATGATTGATTACATGCATCGTTTAGAAAAAGGACTTCTAATCGAAATACAGTAGTATAGTAATGGATGCATTTCTATTGATGAAACATTTTACATTTTTGATTCACAATGAAAGATTTAAAAAAAGAAAACTCCTTGAATTTAGCAGTTTCAATATGTATACTCGACGATAATAATGGCTGATATCTACTTATTTTAATCAAGAATATATATATTTGGGGGGAGAGGGACAGATTTTGGCAAAGAACCTTTTCTGTTCCAAAGTTAGATCAAATGAACAAGCAAAAGTAGATTATATCCTTGGAGTTGATAACAACTATTATATAATCATGGTTAATGAGGTATGAAACATGACAAATTAATAAATGCGAATGCTATCAATTTCTTAAAGCCAGAATTTAAATTCAGGTTTGCTACATTTATAAAGAAATGAGCAGCATTTTACGTACACTATTTCCCCAAAAAACTGTGAAAATTGCCGTGATTGAGGTGAATAAATTATTGAGGGAATAAGTTGGTGAACTAATAACTAATAATGTGATATTGATTGATAATTATCGTTTAAGGAAAAAATATTCCGAAAAAATTGAATGGAAGCAATATTCTCGTACGATACCGATGCACGATTTTGCAACAATCTGGAGTTAATTATCAATAACAAGAGTACTTTAGAAAACTGCATAAGTTGTGAATAAACTGCCAATATTTATTGAAGCCATCGGTTTAGAAAACGGTTAAAATTTGTGTGTGTCTTAAATTGTAGTGTATTGCTGTAGTCATGCACTGCACTCGTTAATTTTAAATTAACAATTTTGAGTTAATTCTGGATCAACAATCTGGAGATAATTTTCAATTCCAATAATTTCGTAAGCACCTGTACGAATTGTAAACAAACTGCATTATTTATTAAGCCATCGGTTTAGAAAACGGTTGAAATGTGTGTGTTAAAACCGGTGATGTATTGCTGTAATCATGCACTGCATTCGTTAATTTTGAATTAACAATTCGGGGCAATTTAAAAAAATAGTTAATTTTCAATTTATTACAACAATTTTGTGATCAACTGTACGAGTTATCAACAATTTACCGTCACTTGAAAAATACATTCGTTTTGTATAGTAGTTAATTTTCAATCAAGAATTTGGACTCCAACTTTATGTGTATGTTATGGTGAATATCCATACTGAATGAAAACGAGTTGATATTGTTAAGACCACTCGTTTATTTAACCAATTCTAGACACTAGTTTTTGTTCTTACACCATTATCATTCTCTAGTAAACTATAACTGAGCCGTTACTAGTTCCCTGTTAGTTTACTAGATGTGATGGTGTGACAACCGAAATTAGTATCTCAAATTGTTTTTAAAAACTAGTGGTTTTAATAATATGAAGTAAAACCACTCGTTTATTCGAGATAATAGTATCGGTTGTAAGCCATTGACAATTCCGAGTAAACTATAACTGAACCGTTATTAGTTCTCTAGTAGGTTACTAGATGCAATGGTGCAACAACTCAAACTATTATCTCAAATTGTTTTCATGAACCAGTGGTTTTACTTGTGTAGCTGGGTAAACAATTTAAGACATTAGATTCAGTTAAACGCCATCATCAATCTCTAGTAACCCATAACTGTACTGTTATTAGTTCTCTAGTAGGTTACTAGATGCAATGGTGCAACAACTCAAACTATTATCTCAAATTGTTTTCATAAACCAGTGGTTTTACTTGTGTAGCTGGATCAACAATCTGGAGATAATTTTCAATTCCAATAATTTCTTAAGCACCTGTACGAATTGTAAACAAACTGCATTATTTATTAAGCCATCGGTTTAGAAAACGGTTGAAATGTGTGTGTTAAAACCGGTGATGTATTGCTGTAATCATGCACTGCATTCGTTAATTTTGAATTAACAATTCCGGGCAATTTAAAAAAATAGTTAATTTTCAATTTATTACAACAATTTTGTGATCAACTGTACGAGTTATCAACAATTTACCGTCACTTGAAAAATACATTCGTTTTGTATAGTAGTTAATTTTCAATCAAGAATTTGGACTCCAACTTTATGTGTATGTTATGGTGAATATCCATACTGAATGAAAACGAGTTGATATTGTTAAGACCACTCGTTTATTTAACCAATTCTAGACACTAGTTTTTGTTCTTACACCATTATCATTCTCTAGTAAACTATAACTGAGCCGTTACTAGTTCCCTGTTAGTTTACTAGATGTGATGGTGTGACAACCGAAATTAGTATCTCAAATTGTTTTTAAAAACTAGTGGTTTTAATAATATGAAGTAAAACCACTCGTTTATTCGAGATAATAGTATCGGTTGTTAGCCATTGACAATTCCGAGTAAACTATAACTGAACCGTTATTAGTTCTCTAGTAGGTTACTAGATGCAATGGTGCAACAACTCAAACTATTATCTCAAATTGTTTTCATAAACCAGTGGTTTTACTTGTGTAGCTGGGTAAACAATTCAAGACCCTAGATTCAGTTAAACGCCATCATCAATCTCTAGTAAACAAGTAACCCATAACTGTACTGTTATTAGTTCTCTAATAGTTTACTGGATGTAATGGTGTAACAACTAAGACTAGTATATCAAATAGTTTAAGGCTGTGCAAAGGCTAAATATAAACTTTCTACTGGTGATAATTTTCATAGTTTTTCGATTTGTATATCATTAAGCTATCAAAATGAAAAAGTTTTTTCAAGAAAACATTTTTTCCGATCATTACCGTTTTGAGATATGAGCGCCTAAAAGTTCAAATTTTTGGGACAGAACATTTAAAATTCGGTAAGAGATAAATCAATGAGATTTAGTGGATGAATTTTTCATAGTATTGATGATTGAATAAAACAAAAATTCCCTGAATTTATCAATTTTTGATAAAGTTATTCAATTTACCAAAATTGACCAAAAATAACTTTTTTTGAGTTATTTTTGGTCATTTTTAGTAAATTGAATAACTTTCTCAAAAATTAATATTTTCAAAACATATTCGTTTTATTAAATCAACAATACCATGAAGAATTTATCCTCTGAATCTCATGGATTTATCTCTTACCGAATTTGAATTTTTCTGTCCCAAAAATTTGAACGTTAGGCGCTCATATCTCAAAAATTAATGGTCGGAAAAAAATGTTTTCCTGAGAAAACATTTTGATAGCTTAATGATATACAAATCGAAAAACTTTGAAAAATATCACCAGTAGAAAGTTTATTTTTAGCCTTTGCACAGCCTTAAATGAACCAGTGGTTTTAACAATATCAAGTCGGTTTAATTTGATTTAGACTGTATTTTCAACTGCAAGAATTTAGCAGACTATACGAGCTGGCGTTACTTCAAAAGCAATCAATTTTGAAAACGGTGTTGTGGTAGAATTTTGTAGACAACTGTACAAGCTACCGTTATTTGAGAAGAAATTAATTCCGAAAACGGAGAAGTGGAAGAATTTTGTAGACAACTATACGAGTTGCCGTTACTTCAAAAGCAATCAATATCGAAAACGGTGTTGTGGTAGAATTTCGTAGACAACTATACGAGTTGCCGTCACTTCAAAAGCAATCAATTTCGAAAACGGTGTTGTGGTAGAATTTCGTAGACAACTATACGAGTTGCCGTTACTTCAAACAATTAATTTCTGAAAACTATGTTGTGATAGAATTTTAAGAATTTTGTCGACAACTTAACAAGCTGCCGTTATTTGTGAAGCAAAAACGGTGTATGCACGGCACAGCTGTGTAACCATACTAGGAGGGCAGCAGGTGTCTTTGACGAGTGTAGTGTACCTGGATGAACCTCACGTGGCTTAGGAAGGTTGGTGACGCAGGTGTGCGGGCAGAGGAGCACGTTGGCGGGGTGCAGGGTGCCCTCGAGAAAGCGGCGCTTGCATTCTGACAGGTGGATGCCGCCCAGCGGCGTCTTGGGCAGGTAGTTTGGTGGCACCAGCGCCAGGCAGTAGAGACCCACTTGGTGGATAGAGTCCACCGCCTGTAGTACGCGCGACATCCACTGGAAACTCTGAACCACAAAACAAACACAATTTAACACGTTGCTGTGTTTATCGTTCAAAGTTGTGTAATTCTGAATGATCAAGTAAATGAGAAAATGAGTATTACAATTTGTATCAAATAATTTTTCCATGGTATATTCATAAAATGTTTTCATTTATAAAAAACGACTTTACAATAAAAAGAAGGAATAAAACTACAAATAATATTGAAAAAAGTATATCCCACTTCAGAAAAATATGAGTTGGACATTCATTATGAGTAATTTAATATTTCCCTCATCGATATTAACTTGGTATTAAAGTTGTACATGACTCTCAACAATCCATTACAAATGATAATAGAGAAAAGAAAAACAATTCAATAGTAAATCTCGAAACTCAATAAAGAATATCAAGATTTCTGATCTATTTACAATTACACTAAATCCTCCTATATGGAACTAAACAAAATTTTGGGAAAAGTTCATCTCCCTTCCACTTACTTATGAAAATATAGATAAATAAGTCGAAATACATAATGTAATTAGGAAACTTGAAAAACGTTAGGAGATATTATAAAAGCTCATAGATATTTTCCAAAGATTATACAGTAGTAATTTTCAGAAAATAAAACCTAAAATAAGGGATTGGCTTTGTGATAGTGCTGCTAAGTTATCTTAATAAGATACGATACGTTGAAATGACCACATTAAGAGCAATCTCCTCAAAATACCTCTCAAGAGTAACTTTTTGGCTAGGGCTATGAAAAAAATGGAAAAAATCAAATTACTTTTTTTCTAAAACTTCATTTTATTACTCACGACATGTTTTGACATATTAACGCCATTTTCAAGTGAGTGAATCTCACTTTTTTCACTCATAAACATAATTAAATAATGTTTTAAAAAAGGGAAACTAATCGGGGGTCCACCCCATCCTTGAGAAATGGACTTTGTAACCTCCTTCTCGTGCATGAGGTATATAGGTAGAGCAGTTCATAAAAAGAACACTTAGTCGAGATATTTCATCTGTAGAACAGCTGTTTTGACGACTTTAAAAAAGTGATGACTAAAAAAAATCATCGAATTTCACAATTTACACAAAGGAAAAAGTACTCTGAAAACAATTATATATACACATAATATACAAAAGTCTGATCGTAGTTTCAAATATGAGCAAGGAAAGTTGTGTGAGTGTACCACACCAGATTTTTTTATTTTCACATACCAATCAAGAGATACAAAAAAATATTCCCGGCGGTTCAGAAACCACCTAAAGCTGTAGGTCAACTCTCATCATCAGTTTCATTACCCACACACATACCTGGAGTTCATATGGGCATCATTTATTTATACGTGGATACAATAACAAATCATATAAATATGATTGGGAAGGAACAACAGGCTTGGCCCAAAACTATTCCATTCCCAAATTTTGATTACATGTCCAAAAAATAGGTTATGTTTCTTCTGTGAGAAGTTCAAGCTCAACTTTCGTCCAAAAATAAATATGAGATGCAAATTTTAAATTTAGAAAAATTAAAACACCAAATTATAGTTAAATATTACACTTAATTATCACTGCACATTGTATTAATTAAGTTATTTTATGAATTTTGAAGCCAAAAATACACACAAATTCTCACTAAGAACAGCTGTTAATTTAATCATCCTCAGAAAAATTAGGAAAACTTGAAATTGACTTGAGCTTGAAATGTTGTTTTGAACTGACCTCCTCCTCGCTGCAATCAGGCCGTTGCTCGGCTATGACGCAGATGCGTTCGTCCCGGAGCACGCGTGTGCTGAAGACGGCGATGCGACCGCGGTAGATGAACTTCATCGGCTCGACGGCCAGCACCGTCGCTATGATGTCGTCTGCGTTGTGCTTGCGACCTGTCACCGTCATCAGGCCGTCACGTGACCCGCACACGAACACCAGACCACCCTGTACACCAAACAAACCATCTTTACTGTCAAGAGAAAAAATTCAACAAACAGTACACAATGAGCTCAAGTTACAAAGGTGAGTCAAACCATCTTTAAGCGGCGTTTACACCGAAGTTATTAACAGAATGTTAATTTTTCCGTCCTTATAGATTCTATTAGATTAAACAGAAACGAATATGCACATAATGTGTATGATAAGTTATGTACAATCTAATAGAATCTATAAGGACGGAAAAATAAACATTTTGTTAAAAATTTTGGAGTAAACGCAGCTTTATTGTAGCCTACTATGTAATTTCCACTTCAAAATCCAAAAACTTGTACTTTTTAAGGCTTGAAACTACCTCAGACCGGAGCTAAGACAGTATCAGTAATCACAATCACAAATCATGATCTCTAGATCATTCATACTAGCCTACATCAAGAATCTACTAGCCTACATCATACTAGCCGAATCAAGAATTGTCAAAAGAAAGAAAATCAACACAGCACTACCATAGATAAAAGATAACATATGTCTTGAAAATCACCTACTAGGGTTCTCACAATCTGGATGATGCAGTGTGGCAGCTGTCATTCAAAAGACTCACAAATACTGATAAGTTTAGCATCAATTCCAAACTAAATAGAGAATACAAAATATTGTATTTTTGTCTCAGTATGAAACAATAATAGTTCTGCAACATCTCTTTCAACAGTGTGCAACAATGTACAACATTATAGTTATACTGAATCGTTGTGGATATATGAAGTGCGATTATTATGTTTAATTTATTATTGTACTGTTATGCTATCAGATATGTCATCAAGGGCCGGTTGCACAAACCCGGTTAAATTTTAACGGTGATTGATTCCACAAGATCCAATCAGAGAAGCCGTCTTTTCAAACACGCCTTCTCTGATTGGTTCTCGTGGAATTAATCACGGTTAAAATTCCCAGTCTCGTACCGGAATTTATCTGTGAGCCTTTCTATGTTTGTACTCGAGTGTTTACGAGTTTGTGTTTCTTGAATAGTTCCAAATTTCTTAAATAACTCAATATTAATAGTGGAAAGTGGTAATTGAGTGGAATATTTCTAATTAATTTATCAATTCAAGCCATCTAAAATTCAAAATTTATAGTTTTAATGTTTATTTTGGACCAACATTTTATAAAAATTGTACACGTGAAATTCTAACCTTATCTTGGACTTTGTCACCTATAAATTTGGAAGAAAAATAGCACAAGGACTACCTTATTATTTTATCTTTCAATGTTATTACATCAGTGTTATTTGCATTGTAAATAAATAAATGAATAAACATGTACTGACAGGTCCGAGGAATCCCAGCAGGCCACTGCGTGTGTAGAGGGCGTCACTGAGCGGCTTGCCATCAGCCAGCAGTGGCTGCACTTTGAATGTGGTGTTGCTGAGACCCTGCAGGCCCCAGTATTGGGCGCCCGTCGCTTCCGAACTCACACAGATCTCACCCACTTCGTCCGTCTTGCACACGTACGACGCTCCCTCCATCTTGACGACAACGATTACACAGCCGGGCATCACCTAAACACATACAATACACATTTCAAAACTAAAATACTTTTTAAAAATAGAATAAATTACTAGAAAAATAATTATATAAAAAATGTTGGAAAATACAAAATAAGATGTATACTTTTTTTGTTTTGTGATGTTATGTTTGTTTGCGGAGTAAATTATCGATTAATTTTAATTGGATAAATACAAAACTATGACCCGGCTGCACAGAAGCCTGTTAAATTTCAATCATAGAATATTCTTTTGAAAAGAAGGCTTCTCCAATTGGTTCTTGTGGTATTTTAATAACTATTAAAATTTAACAGGCTTTTGTGCAACTGAGCCCTAATCACAGTTATTTCATTTCTCATCACTCTAGCCTTCCTCGTACACCGCTCAACTGTCTGTGATATGAATAGTTCGTGGAACGTCCAGTATAGTAAAATTTTTCGAACAGTGTTTTTTGTGGTGGTTTTCTTTGAAATACTTATTCCATAGTGTGAGATACACTTCAAACTATCAGTATTCCTTACAAAAATAAAACATGGAGATTTCATAATCTGTTAACATACGATTTTAGGGTTCCAGAATATCATTCTGACTGCTTGATATTCTGGAACCCTAAAATCGTATGTTAACAGATTATGAAATCTCCATGTTTTATTTTGTCGAGATAAATCAGAAAACAATTTGCAAGAATAATAATGATGATAAAAAGTTCAGAGACATTTATATCAATGTACCTGAACTTTTTCTCTTTTCATTTTTGACTTGTGCAACTCACAAAGGCCTTGAGCTGTCATTCTGCACGTTAAAAACCTACTATTATTCTGTGTATTTAGATGTGTTCTAACTTGTCTATTTGTACAAATAAAGGTATTATTATTATTATTATTATTATTATTATTATTATTATTAAAAACATCTTCCAACTCACTCAATGATGAAAATTTAAAGTCTAGACTATTATGTGTGACACGTGATTATGAAAAGTCAGTTAGACGCCTGCCGAATCTCAAAATATAACAGAATAGATTAACAAACTGTTTGATACTCTGAAACCTTAAAATCATAACAGATTATGAAATCTCCATGTTTTATTTTGTCGAGATAAATCAGAAAACAATTTGCAAGAATAATAATGATGATTTACCTGTCCGCAGTCCTGCAGCGTGAGCGAGGTAAGCGAGTTCTCCTGGTCGACTCGCACCACTCCGAAGCTCAACCCAGACATCGACAGCACACCGCGACCCGTCGCGTTCACGCCGCCTCTGCCCGGCCTACACAAACATTACAAACACAAACATAAGTCCAAGGTTGAATAAAAAATTAACAAGGACAGAATTGAGGTTGAACAAAATTAATCAAGTGATGTAGGCTAGCCCTACATGGATACTAATCATGTGAACACGGTTGCCAAGGTGACTGTTTTGGCTTGGCAACGATCTGTTTATGAAAAGATAACAAGAGTTATGATGAGAGTTTTAGATGATTAGAGTTTTATGATGAACGTTCCAAATTGATGTAGTATTTTATTTTTATCTTGTTCATAAATGTAAACTTTTAACGGATAAAGTGTTAATTACAAAAGCACATTTACAACACAAGGTTGAACAAGGACAGAACTAACGATGATTTGAAGAGAATCATGTTTAGAATAGAATAGTTTCCTTGATCAACAAAATATATAACATTATAGAGAAAAGATATCCCATGGAACAGTGCGTTGTTTCAAATTTCACTGTTAGCTCAAGTCGATAGAAATAGCAGTTTGTTTTCGCGAATTTATGTGAGGCTAGTAATCTCTCATACTATGCCGTTCTCACAATCTCACCCGGCCAAAACAGTAATAATAGACAAACAGACAAACAGACAAACAGACAGACAGACAGACAGACAAAATATATTTATTTTTTTTAAATGCACTTTACAAAGTAATAATCTTATGTACTCATTTTCAATATAAAACAACAACAAAGAATAAAAACAACCTTATGAAAACAGTAAGCCAAATGAATCTTTAGAAAATGATCTGCATGGGCAAAAAATGCCTGGGCGCAAACCAGAAGCTGACAGTAGGCAGTTTGAGTTAACAAAAAATCGGCTTGAAATTTGGAACATGAACAACCTATACCATTACCTATACCATATACCTATATCTTCTTATGCTATCTTAACTCTATGATAACAAAGACATTGATGTTGTCAAGTAGGTCAGATACAAAGGAAGCTGATAGTCATTAGGTCAATTGAATGAAGGCAAATTATATCTAGTTCTAAGTAATTTTCAAGCAAATGCTAGGATTCGATTCAGTTGTATAATCTTATTTGTACAGCTAGATTCAAGATTCGTTTTATTAACCATCAGGCTACAATTATAGCATTAGGCAAGTCATAATATATACATTTTAAAAGTAGGCTACACACAATTGAACAGAAAATCATACCTGATAAAGCACATATATATTACATTCAATTCAGGTATTCAGGTATTCCTCAAGTGAGTAAAAGGCATTATTCTTCAGATAACTGTATAAAACTTTCTTAAATTTGTTTGGAGGCAGATTCCTGGTTGTTTGAGGCAGTTTATTATACAATAAACACTGTTGGAAAGTATGGCTTCTCATAGTTTTAGTGAGTCTTATTTGTGGTGAACAAAGTCTTACAGAAGTCTTATGTAATTCTATGAAATTCTATAATTCTATGAATTCTATTCTATTCTATTCTATGGTTTGCTAGAACGAATGACTAGTTGCTAGTCATTAGATTGTAGTTTTTATTCAATTAACCCATTGAATTCAATATGTTAGTGACTGACCTTCTGACAGAGACAGTGAGACACTCGCTGGAGCTAGCGCAGGGACAGACGGCGTCGGGCCTAAGGCCCTTGGCCTGGAAGACGCTGAGGAACTGGTCGCAGCTGGACAGCGACCAGGGGTTGGCGCCGTCGCCGACCAGCAGCAGGCGCAGAGACGACAGAGAGATGTCCTTGTGATCCTTGGTGGCCAGCAGGCCCCAGTGCAGATCGCGCGACTTCACCACCGCCACGCTCGCCCGGTGCTTCGTGATCATCTGCATCCACGAGGCCGGGTTCACCTAACACAAGCCACACACTTTTGTTTGTAATCATGTTGACAAATGTATTGAATGAATTGAGTTTGGAAAACAGAGGCAAATTGTTTCACGTAAATCAAAACAATACAGAAATAAGAGCTAAATTATTCGATTCATTGAAGAGTCAATGCTAGCACACAAACTTGAGTTTTCGTGGCAAAGCCAATTAAAAATTTAAGTTTAAATTTTATTTTTACTCTATATAAGTATGAAGTATTTGTTTTATTTATTATTTTTATTTTTATAATTGGCAAATAAATGATTTTGATTTTTTTGAGTCATTACCGACTGTTTCTTAATAGGACGCAACACCGACATAACAAAGTTAACATCATAACAATTTTTCAAATTTCATTTGGAAGCGAATAAATTTCAGTCTTTTTATGTAAGGCTCATTTGGAGGCTCTCGTATACAATAAAATTGTGGAATAATAGAGCATTTTGTAGTTTAGTTAAGTGAAGTAGACAGAAATGAACTTACACGCATTTGAAGATAACCATATTATTTATTGAAATGAAGAGAATCATAATATATTACAATAAAGTAAGAAACAGAACTTCACTTGCCATAGAGTGAATCTTTAGTTTTTCTCTTCCAGTCAGCCCTCTCTTGTGGAAATAATAAATGAATAAGAATAATTTCCAGCAACTTGTGAAGTTGTTTCAGTTATTTTCATTCAATGTGATAATGTTTATGTTTTGACGATACAAACTTCACGATATTCACCACTGTTGACACTGAGTTAATAAAACTTGAAAGCGCAACCATGCTGTGAGTAAACTATTGTTCAATAATAATAGTGGAACAGCTGTGATAAGTTCTAAATAGTGTGTGTCGTTTCGGTATCAAAATTTTATAGTTTTTTCAAAGTTTAGAGTTTTAAGAATAATTGTAATTGATTAAATTCAATTTAAAATTATATTTTCAATTTAAAAATGATCTTTGTGTTTTGAATTATTGTAGATTGAGTGTGTAATTGAAGAATGTTGAAGTGACATATAACCTAGCTACATTTGGACTGTTGTAAAAATTAGAATTGGAACCGTTTTGGGCGTAAGATAAAACTGTGGAACTTTTCTGTAAATTGTGTAATTCTGAATGATTAAATAAATAAATAAATACATCTATAATATAGATGACTGCAAATCGGTATAAAAGTGGTCAAATTGTGTGAGAATGGAATTATTGATTACCTTATTGATTGTTAATAATTCATTTTTTTTATTTCATTAATATCATGATTGAGATTATGATAAAGATTATGATTATGATTAATATTATTATCATAATTATGATTGATTGAATTGATTGTCTCACCTTCATCAGCGCATAGGGTATATAGACGACATGCATGCCGTTGAGTACCGACGTGAGTACACTGTGCCAGAGACCCGTCTCACGCTTGAAGTCGAGCACACACACCATGTTCTCGCCCTCGGTGTAGTTGCAGGCCTGCGTGAGCATGCGACAGTGTGACAACATGGCGGCGCGTGTCACCGTCACGCCCATCACGGAGCCGTCACGGTCGGTCGTGTACTCGATGTAGGCCGGCGTGTCGTCCGTGAGCCGTGGCGTCGGCGACCAGTCTTTCGGCGTCTTGCCCAGGTGCTCCGTCACGAACCACTGCAGTCGCGGCCAGCCCTGAAAAACAACAACAATATCATCTTCAGTTATCGTAAAAGCAATAATCTTATTTCATTCATTCATTCATAATAGTTATTAATAATAAAAAAAAACTATAGGGTACTGTTTATTTATAATACTTATTATTGATAAAATAACTCAACTGTTAATTTCTTGCCTTTTCATTTTTTCAATTTGATTCTTATTAGATTCAGAACTATTTGAAAGTTGTTTTGTTAAATAAAGTTCACTTCTATTCTATTACTTAATGAATTTAACAACAAACAATCGATTCATTTGTTCTCAAAGATAGGCGGCTGATTTCAGTAACGTAGATCATTGTTTTGATGTATTTTGAACCGTTTAAGACTGATAAGAGTAGTCATTGATGCATGCTATGTATTCAACAAGAGTGTGTTTGAAAAATGTTGATTTGGAAGGAGTTACATGGGGGTTGAATAATGTTAAAATGATATGTTTAATTCTCTTCTAAAGAGTGACGCTGATGATTCGGGTGGTAGGTCTATGGAAATTGGTAGGGACACAGCTAATTCAATCTGCCCACGACCACTGAGCTCAGTCTTGCAGGTCTTTGATATTCATCTGGAGTAGCAGGGTTTTTAATATTAGGTCAATATGCTTCATTTTTATGGATATATCAGCTTCTCCAGGCATTTATCTAGTATTATTCTCGTCTTCTAAGACTACGACAAGATGTTTATTGTAGTGGCATGTTTAGAATGTTTTGAATATTTTCATATATTGAATGATGTCTATTATTATATGCTTATTTTATATGCTTATCTATTTCTCTTCTTTCACAAGTGTTATATATTATTGTTTATTATTTTGACGTGCTTATACAATGTGTAAGTTGTTCTGGCAATAAATAATCTTGAATCTTGAATGTGCATTAAGTACTATTAAATTCATTTCTTACTCATTTTTGTCATGTTTTTCTTAAATATTTTTGTATTCTAATCTTTTGTATCTGTAAACTTCCTTATTAATATCCCTCTGTGAACATTGCTAATCTGTTTTGTTCTTTAATCTACATAAATTAACAGAACTCATTCCCACACTAAGGGCCGTTTGCACAGTGAAAGTTTAAACTAAATTTCATTTTAAACTGGATTAAATCAGTATCAAGCCTCTTTTGTTATAATTTGTTTCATTTTGAGTTCAAGCCACCAGCTGATTAAATTCAGTTTGAGCTTCAACTGTGCAAACGACCCTAAGACTGTGTCTCTGTGGGAAATATTCACAATATTTTAATTGCAACTGTAATATTATATAAATAAACTCATTACCACACCCAGAATGTGTATCTGTGGAAAATATTCACAATATTTCAATTGCAACAGTAATATTATATAAATAAACTCATTACCACACCCAGAATGTGTATGTGTGGAAAATATCCACAATATTTTAATTGTAACAGCAGTTGTATTTTATTTTGTGAATTCAAATTTATTTCTTGACTATTGAACGAAACAATGGTCTCGCAGTACCTTGCCTTGATCAATCATCTCTATAATCTTGATAATCAATTTCTCGAGTCTCATCTCACCTTGAAAGCAACGACCTCGCCGGCAGCCGTCTTCGGCAAGCCTTTCAGACACGCGTCGGACGTGAGTGCGACCTGTACCCCGCAACTGCCCAACAGGAATCCGATCTGCTGCGATCCGGCGTCGCGACGCGTGAGCGGCACCTCAATGGGCACCGGGACGATGCCGGCCAACATGCACCCGTAGAACGCACACAGGAAGTTGATGGGGTCGTTGTTGGGGTAGACCAGCGCTATGCGGTCACCAGACTTCAGGCACGAGTCGCCCGTCTTCGAGAACGTCTTGTTCAGCAGGGTGTAGGCGATCTTCTGCGAACGGCTGTACAGTTTGCCTGCAATTAAAAATTAAATATAATAAGCAAATAACAAACAACAGTTTTTATAAAACATCGAGCATCTCTGGCAAAACCCTTACTGCTACTGCTCCTCATAAACGTGTACATCTACAATCTGCACCAAATCTATATGTCACCCAATACCAGTTGTGTTTATTCATTGGAAACCACTTGGAAGTAGGCTATAATTGAGTTCACGAATAATTTAGCACTGACACGTTACCTGTCATTCGAGTGGAACTCAAAACTTCATATTACATAACAAAATTGTAATATAAGCTCTAAACCAAGTGAATTGATAATTGAATTTGTTGTGTGTCCATTTCCTTAATCTAATACTACAAGCATTAACCTGCTTATGTAATCTATTGCTATTTTACGATGAAGTGATTACAGTAAGGTTTTGATATGTAAAGTTAAGAATTAAATCAATTCTTTCGATATTTTGATAATGGAGCAATTACAGGAAGATGTTCTGTTCACTTGTACGTTATGATATGATCAGGTTTTTAAAGATGATTTTTAAAGATGATCAGGTCAGTTCAAAATGTTTCCAATAACATTTGCATAGTTATCTATGGCAAAACTCGATCGAATACTGAATCTTTTTATCAAGAATATTGTCCACAATTCTATCAAGTTACTAAGAGACTAATAAATACAAGCCAATTGCTTCAAAAATGAAGGTGGGCTATCTTTCATCCAAGCCAGCACTTATCATAGAGGCTTCTGACGTCAGAGTGAATTTCTTATAAACATGATACCGTACTGCATTTTAGAATACGCCAAGAATACTTCTCTATGCAATGTAAAAGATACAAGATTGAAGAAATAACAAAAAATAAAATGTTAATGATAACGCGAGCATAACATTATAACAGTTATGAAGTGTTTAGTGTCCGAAGATTTTTTACTTTTCTTTCCACCACATTTTGTATAATGAATACATCGTAAACTAGTGAATTAATGCGAATGGACTTGGGGAAATTATTCACTTATTATTGCAATATAGTCTTGAAAAGTTAGCGAGCAATTTTTTCTATAAGATGATAGTTTTATAATTCGTACACAAAAAACAAACAAACAAAACCTACTCTAGAACATGTTACGCCATAGTGGAGTAGGTCAATTTCGACACAGAAAAAACTGAATATGTAGAAAACACATTATAAGAAATTTCTGAAACTAACTATTCCATGTAATTGCAAACTATTCAATATTTTCTGTAAATGATAGTAGTTTTAGTTTTTTTGGGAAATAAACATTTATTTATTTTATTTTATTCATCGATAGCCTACAAATTACAAATCATATAGCAAGGTTAGCCTAAAACTGCTCTTCTCTCAAATTTTATACACAGTAACACTTTCAAAAGATATGGGTTACATTTTACCTTTAAAATTTACAATAATGAGTTCGATAGCTAGTTCTCACTAGGCCTACTACTTTTAATTAGCTTTGAGATAAATCTTTAGAAGTTAAAACATTTTTTTTTTAATTTATGTAGTCTAACTTTGTATATGAATGTTAAAATTTTAATGTACGAGACTATTGTCAATGCTTACTATTGTTTAGCCTATGACAAATAATAAATTGAATTGAAAAGTTGAAAAGTAGATGATCGGGTACACACCATAAGTGAGCGTGATGCTGAGCTTGCCGTTAGGGTCGAGCACAGTGGCAACGGGCGCCTTGTAGGTGGCCGATCCATAGCGGTGGATGGCCGCCTCCAAGTTGCGCGGCAAGCCACTGGCCACCTGCAGCTGCTCGCCGAGGGCCGGCGTCATGGTGCCGCCCTCGGGCTTGGGGGCGTTCGGGTCCTTGGGGTTGGCGGCGATCTCCAGCTCGATATCGTCGTCCTCGTAGAACTCGGGCAGCGGCCGGCGCTTCGGGCGCTTCAGCGTGTTCAGCAGCTGCTGGATCTTGGCCGATACCTTCCAGCGGCCTGTGCCGCTTACTGTGCCTACAAACACAAACAACAATAAATTACAAGTTTTGAATGTTACTGTGTCTACAAACGCAAACAATATTACAAGTTTTGAATGTTTCATTATATAACTTTTTATTGCTTTTAGATAGAACATTGGCACTTCTTTAACTGAAAATAATCGATATTAGTGATGTATTAGTGTACTAATATGTAGATATATATATAGTGCACTAATACATATTAGTGTAATACTTATAGTGTATCAGATAGCAGAAGGGCTATCTGGTAGTCTATATAAGCGCAAGAATATAATAAAGGTACTAGAAGGGTGGAACATTTACATTAGAAAGTCAAGTTTACTTGAACTGGGTCAAGACCAAAATTGAGAGGCTTTATTGATTATTTTGAGAACAAGAAGATGAAGAAGACGTAAATGAAGAGAAGAAGAAGAAGAAGAAGAAGAAGAAGAAGAAGAATAAAATGAAGAAGAAGAATAAAATGAAGAAGAAGAAAAATGAAGATAATGAAGAAGAAGAATATTCCCCCTTTAGGGCGGAATTAGGACTCTAGGTCGTCTCTGTCACACAACCCTTGTCGCTTGGAGCGACAGAAAAAGATGCTGAGGAGCTAAATACGTGAAGACAGTTTGTTGGTGCGGCAAAATATCAAATTGGATATAGATGGCCCTGGGAGTAAGTAAGTAAGTGAGTAAGTGAGTGAGTAAGTAAGTGAGTAAGTAAGTAAGTAAGTAGCCTAAGTAAGTAAGTGAGTAAGTAAGTAAGTTGCTTCTCCAAAGAGAAAGAATGAGAGAAGATGTGTTGAAAGGGAGGAAAGAATGGGAAAGGGATTATATTAGGTTAGATTAAGTAAGTAAGTAAGTAAGTAAGCATACTTGAATTCAAGTTTTTTAAACGTTTGAGTTAAATGGGCGATTTGGAAAACTTGAAGTTAAAAGTCCAGTTTAATTGAATTCGAGTTTTCATGACATAGAATTTCAGTTCACCGTTTTTGGAGAAAGCGACCCTTAACTGGTAGTTCTTAGAGACCTCTAACACTAAACTTATAGTTGAACAGATTACGGTACTACTAATGAACTGACCACTACTAAACTTCTCTGATTGGGTTTTGAAACATGAGCTTTTTGTGCAATTCTATGTTGATCTTGTTTTGTTTCTTTTTCAATTTAGAATATTCAAATGTAGAAAAATTATTCATTTATTTATGGAATGAAGCAAACAAATAAAAGATTCAGAAAATACTTAACAGGTACGGTATTCGCCTAAAACTTCTATTTATTAATTTTGTCTCATAAATAAGTCAAATATTTGGGTTATGTCCAAATTTTAAAACGATTCGTCCACAATACCAACTTGAATATAATAACTAAATACTGTATTATCACAATCAGAACTAGGCTATGTACGGTAGATTTTATGAAAGACAACAAACACAATCTGATAACAAATACAATTTTTGCTGAATTCAATTTCACAAGCCGTATATTACAGCATCAGATGTTTCAACAATCAAAGAATAATGAATAAAATGATGTAAAAAGATAATAAAACTATTATTTCTTACCAATTTGATTATAAAATGTTTCTATCTCAGAAATACACAGGTAAAGTCATGAAAAAAACCGTACGCACAGAACCTAACCTCAAACTAGACACTGAATTTATCCTCCATTTCCTTTTTCTAATGGAATTACGTAGACTACTATGGAACTAATAACACTCGCATCTCACAAGGACAGCACACTTCATTGAAATAGACTCCAGTGACTTTCGACTATTGAGAAATAATATTAATAAACCCAGATAAGCTGTTCCATTCATCACAAAAACAACCTTCCAACAATCACGTTGAAAATATTTATCTCGATAGAATTGGACAAACATACTAATTAAACTAGTCAATCCTAAACCAACATAAACGAATTGCCAAATAGAAGTTTTACTTATAAATAATGTCAATAATCATGTTATCAGTTGCTCACTGACTTCCTTCCCGATAAGGAAATTGATGCATTTCAAGGAATTTAGAAACGATGGTCATGCGTGATATAATCAAAGCTGGATGTGAGTCATTCTAGACAATTGACAGCGGATGATGACGTTCAGTCGGTCACTTCTAAATTTGTTTCTGGGTTATTCCCTTCAGTGAGGTACACGTTATAAAGACAGTGGAGAAAGATAGGACAATAGCGTTGCCGATTCTATGCCTTGCTCTGACTTCTATGGAGGATAGCAATAACAGTATATCTGATGCACTATCAACTGTTCATTCTTGTTTAAAATAATCGATCATATTTTATTCGTCAAGAAAATATATTTTTCAATGATTGTATAATGATTAAATATTTTGTTAATTATATTTCTACAAACGATCTGGCAATGTTGATTCATTGATTGAGTACTCTATTTATGTAGATTACAATATATACTGGCTTATACACTTATATACAATACAGAAAAATTATGGATGAATAATATTTACAAAATATAAATTAAGAAAATAATTATTGAGCTGTATATAATATGAAAAAAAAACAATTTGTAATAACTATAGATAAAATAGATAATATTGTTATGCATCTACATAAATTTGTGGAGCTTTGGACAAATCAATGTCCATTCTTCGGAAAGAATATTCGAAATATTCTTCCCACTAACTCTCTACCAAAAATGGTTGTGGAGTTGGAAAGGGATAGCACTATCTGATTTGTCGGATGATAGACAAGGATCATGTTGATCAAAAACTGTCATTATAACATGAACCTCACTGTATATTAAAATTCACTGTTAGCATTCGTTGAATGAGAGGTATTAATATTATTTACAGCAATCTCACTATAAAAGTGATTAACAAGTGATGCTTACGTAGGCTTACTTATGGGCTTATTCTTTGACAATTAGGCCTATACAAGAATAAACTTCTTGAACTTTAAATTTCCTCAGTAAGAACATAACCTATTTTTTCGGGTATTATTTATCAAAATTTAGGAACAGAATAGTTCTGGGCTATGCCTGTTGTTCTATCCCGATCATATTCATATGATTTGTAATTATATCAACAAATAAATAAATAAATGAATATACTTCTAATCATGTTAAATGACTAGTTGTTGAATAAAAATGGTTTTTTAATGAATTATTACTTTCTCTGATGATGATTTCCATACAAGGTCTAATTCTGATTGTTGGATCGGTAGGGTGATGATGAGAGCTGAAAACCTTTAATATCTTTAGGATTGTTCCAAAAAGCCTAAGAAACTATTCTTGTAAATTATTTTTGAAGCTCATAAATTAAATTTAGAGTAGCGTTCTCAAGAGGAAACCAGTCCAATTGGATAAGCATCACTTCTCTTATAACATTATAACATTATAAGCACATTTGATCTGAGCCCGTCTTGTGTCTCCAATATATATAAATTTATAAATTTTGAATTTATAAATTTTGATAGAGAGCTGCCAAAATATATATATATATATATTTTTTATTTACCTTTAGTAAGGACAATTTTATATATTTTTGGCAGCTCTCTATCAAAATTTATAAATTCAAAACTGCTCGATTAGGCCAGCTACTAACCCCTGAGGATGCCAACATATTCTTCACAAATTTAATAAACCAATTCTACTTCGAGACGTAACTACATCGTGGATTGTGAATTCTGTGAGAAGCCTAGTGAAAAATAATCAAATCAAATCAAATTGGTTTTTATTATCATGATTTCAGGGTACAAATATTCATATTATACAACAACGTTACATCTTCTTCTGCAACCAAACAATCATAAATAAAACTTACAGTTGAACTAAAAAATTAATCATTATAACTAAATCTAGTTGTTATTATATCGTAGCTCCAGAAAATACAACATTATATTTTAAAAAACATCATGAAAACTCTCCACAAAGGCAAAGCCTGTGTGTGGAAGAGGGTCTTGGCGATGATTGGCTAACGTCGGACTGTCCCCACACTTGCATCTATCACATTCTTGGGTAAACCAGGTATTAATATCAGAGAAAATTTGAATGCATCAGTATTTTTCACAAGTTAAATACGAAAATGTAAATAGTTTGGGCTCTTACCCATGCCATCTTCAGACGACTGTCGACTCTGGTTGTATCGGTTGACTCGGTCGGCTGGCGTCATTCTTCTTGACTGTGCGGTATTGTGGGTCACGTCAGGGGGTTGAGAATCTATCAACATAAATCAATGTCATAAATTTCTATGAGAAAATAGAGAAAAAAGAATACTTCCAATCATCATGTCATAATGTTTATTAATTCAATTTGAATTCATTACCAGAAATTACAGAAATAGTAATTTATTTTGCATGCAATGTTTTTCAACATTTACCAATGAATCAAGTTGATTTACGATGATTTACATTTTTTGACTTGGCAATTGAGACATAGTTTCTATGAGGAAATATAGATGAATAGATTGCCTCCAATCACCATGTCATTATGTTCATTATGCCAATTTAAATTCATTGCCAGATATAGTCATTTATTTAGCATGCATAAAATGTTTTTCAACATTTACCAATGGATCAGATTGGTTTACAATGATTTGGATTTTAATATTGACTTGGCAATTGGGACATAGTTAACTTCATATTATTTCATATTCTATATTGTCACAATATTTTAAATGGAACCACTGGTTTAGAAAATATTATTATTTAGGTTGATTTTAAAAACACTTTTGAATAAGCACTAACTTATAGCTGTGACGATCGTTTCAACCTAGTGTAGGCCATCATCAGACTTCAGAATAAGTAAGTGCTTATTCCACATCAAAAGTGTTTTTAGATTCATCATCATAGTCATTGGCTCGACAATCCAAAGCGGATCTTGACCTCCTCTAACATTTGCCTCCATTCTACTCTATCTATGGCAGCACGCCTTCAATTCCTGACCCCAACAACTCTTGCATCTCCAGCAACTGCATTCATCCACCTCAGTTGAAGAAAAGAATGAATATAATAACACAGTTGTTATTATTATTTAAACTCGACCAGATGAAGTCTTAATAGATGTGTTAAGTCTTACATGGTCTAAGATTGTGCATGACATCGGCCAAGTCTGTGATCTCTTGTTTGTTGCGTTTGTTTCTCTCTTCCCGATTATCGCTTACTCTCTCCTCCCACACTGTACCACCGGGACCACCGTTCGGTACCCTAAAAACAAAAAAATTATCAAGTTGAAAAAAAATTCCAATGAAAATAACATACCACACCAATATTAAATTTTTCAGTTCAATACTCAAATGCAGTCAACTATTTAAATGTAAGAAGAAATTCTTCTCACAGACTGGAGAATAAAGAGACAAGGAAAATAACATACTAGACCAATATTATACTTTTTCACGTTAATAGTGAGATGCAGTCAATTTATTATTCAAATGTAAGAAGCATTTTGTCTTCTCACAGACTGGAGCACTTTCATGTTCCATGAATTCATTGTTTTCAATTTCATGTAAAATTCGTACATCGCAGTTGAGAATGGATCAAACAATCATCATCAATACTTTGATACTTGATTTTATGTAGCCTATAGTTTTAGTGATAAATGAAATGAATATATTACTCTTTATGTAGCATACGTTTTTATATTGTTTTCAATGGGTGAAAGGTGTTTTATGATATAGAAGCGGGTACTATATTTAATGAAAACTCAAATTAAAATTGTCAACTACTTTTTTTACAACCACAAAAAAGTGGTTGACAATATTTCAATTTGTGTTTATATTATGGAAAAGTACAACATCACACATAACACAACCTATAATGGTACTATATTTATGTAATGGTATTATAAATATTCATACAATTTATTTTATATTCTTTTTATTTTATCACCAAAAATTAGAATTATTATTTTTATTGATTGAAACTGGTTATTAGACGTCATACCTGTGCGCATCGTATCTGGTATGTCGGTGTATTTGTGGGGGTGTTTCTCGGGCCGACCCCGTACTACTGGTGTCCGACTGGGGTGGCAGGGGGGCTGCCACCCTCTCCCTCACTCGCTCTCTCTCCGGCGTACTGCTCTGCTGGTCGTTGCCCCCTCCACCACCCCCGCTCTGACCACCTCCACCACTCCCACCGATGCTGTCGTCATCCGAACTAGAGGCTATAAAGTAAATAAAACAAAGTAAACCTAAATTATTTGAAGGAAAAAAATGTAAGGAATAAATTAAACCTTGAAATGATAACAAAGCTGCAGACAAAATCGACATAGTTGAAGGAAAATATTAGATAAGGAGTGCCCCCCTGAAATTAGAAATAGAAAAAATTTAGCTCCCCCCCTTGAATTGGAAACCCAAAAAATGTCGACATTGGTAATTCTAAACATTCTGACCTTTTTAGGGATTTGATTTTAAGCCCACCCCTGTGGACACCCCCGAATAGATGATCACTTCAGATATCATTTTCAACGCCCATTGTGTGTAATAATACTTTGTGTTTGAAACCGACTTACTCATGTTTTTAAAGACTGAGATAACCGGACCAGGGAAAATGTGATTCAACTGTGGGTTGAATCTTAGATCTTAGTATATTAGTGATCTGAAAATTTTCAATATAATTTAAAAGTTCTATGAGTTCCAAATTTTGTAAAATTACGTGAAAAATTTTAATTGGTAGTAATTAGAGTGCAATACTTTTGTTTTCTATCCAGTTCCTTAACCGTCAAAATTAAAAAGTCTTGATTTCTGATGTTTTTGAGTGAAAAAAGGATTTCAGAGAAGTGGAATCATAACCTCAATTCGGACTTTTAAATCTAAATTTTGGAGTGAAATAGTACAAGGAGTGTCCTTAGTTTTTCTCTCCCATTCAGTGCTAAAAATGTGAAAAAAATAAAAAAATTACTAGATTAATACTAATTATTAATAAAAATGATAATTTTATATAATATAATTTTTGAACTTGTAAATTAGTTTATAGCTAGAAGGACTCCAGGAGTTGAATGTGTTATTTCTTTCAGCTGAAATAAGTTGAAATAGAATTGGAAGTGTCATAGTGAACCAGAATGTAGTATGATTCTTATACCCCTCAAATAGTCTGTAGTTATTCCAGAAAATGTTATGTAGTGTATATTTTTAAAGAAATAGATTTAAGTCGTAAGTGTCATATATACTGAAACATAGTTTTCAGGAAAAAAGGGGTACCACACATTATTGTTTCTTGTATCATATAGTATAGTATGCTAATTATGTAGTAATATATAATTGTGTAACTTAGAAGTATTATGTATTGTTTCGTTTTTTAAAAGAAATATGAATTTTTAATATTAGTTTTTTGAACATAAGTAGTTGGAAAATTTGGCTAATGACTTTTCGTTATATTATGATTGCATATGGCGATGTCAGTGTAAATGATAAATATTTCTTTGTATTCTTACATTGCTATATTTTTAAGCCATAGCATTTCATAAATTTGGCTAATAACTTAATATCTTTGTTGTGTTTTTCTTGTAATATTGTACTGTTGTTCATGGTTTACAATAAATTCTATTCTTTTTAATTTGATTTTCTATATCCATCAGATAATTTAATCAGCTAGTAAGAGAGATTCCATCAGTCTTGAATTTCTTGATCCATTATAGTGAGGTCCACGTTATAATGACAGCATTTGATCAACTTTGGTTTTGCTATCCTTGTCTTATCATTCGACAAAGCCGGTGGTACTATCCTTTTCTAGGTCCACAACGATGCCAATTATGTTTTTGACAGTGTAGAAATATAATTAATATTAATGCAGAGGATCGGCATCGCTATTCTTCTATCTTCATCCACTGCCTTTTTAACGTGGTCCTCACTATAGGAACCATTGAAAATTCATTTTGAAAGTGTCACAGTGAGGAACAAAATCCAAAATGTGGTAAGAGTTTTTGGTCCCATTCAATAGCTTATAGCAAGAGGGATTCCAAAAGAATTAAAGTATTATAATATTATTTTTGTAGGGAAATAAAGTGATATTTGATTGGTGGTGTGACATACCAGAATCGTGGCGTTCGCGATCAGGACTGCGAGCCATGACTGAGGTGCGCTTGGAAGGCATTGGCAGGGAGGGCTTCGGGCGATTCTGCATGGCTGCCAGCGCCTGTTGAACGGCCTCCTGTCTCACCTCTGCAAACATACAATTAATTAATTAAATAGATAAAACGCATAGCATATGAATGAAATAAATGGAAAAACACATAGCAAATGAAGTATAAGGGAGTTCTCCCACTAGATGCGTTTAAACATAGAGAAACGATAGCATAGATATCCCATGGTGTAGGGGGCGTTTATGTCGCAAGTTTTACTGTTATCCTAAGCCGATAGTTCACAAAGTTCTTTCCTATGCAGCTGTGTGACTGGTAGTCTCTCAAATTGTGCCGTTCATACACTATCACCCCAACAAAACAGTAAAAATTGACAATAATCGACAGTAATCGGCTTGACTTGAGATAACAGTAAAAGGCGCGACATAAATTCCCTATACCATGGGATATATACTTACGCTATTGTTTCTCTATGGTTTAACTAAGTAATAAAAATTAGGATGTTCAAGGCACAACAATTTTATTTATTTATTTATTCAGACATATACAATATAATTGACTGAATATAGTATATGACTATAATATAATATATCATATACGTTTTTTATTTTATGTAACGGAAACGTCAAAATATACTAATTCAGTTCACAATAACTTATGTCAACACAAGAAATACAATGATTGATAATTTCAAGCTACTGGGTAGTAAACAGTAGCCTATAATGTGGTTTCTGTCGTATGTAAATTTATTATTCAAAGTAGAAACTATCAAAAACAAGAAATTGTATTTTATTCACTTATTTCAAGTCCTACGTCACTCCATTTGAAATTACAATTAAAACAAAACATGTTAGGCCTACTAGAGCCAGACAATTATTGAAAAATGAATGTTTTAAATAAACAAAACTAAATTGAATAAATAATTATTACTGAAAAAATTATTGAAATTGGCTGCACTTTGATATAGAGTTGTAGTAGTTGAAGTAAAAAGTAGTTTTAAGTAAAAGTAGATTCAGTAGATTCGAATGAGTATTATCTTAATTATAATAATATTATGGTATCAATATCGAATGGTTTGTATTTTTTAATGTTGTTCAGTGTTTTGAACAGTTGCTATTTCATCTAGTAAATTCTTTCATTCGACTGAATTACTTGGGAAAACGCATCCAGTTGGATTACATCTTAATTATCACCATTTCAATTATCGTCAAACGTCAATAACGTCATAGATAATGATTGATAATAATAATGATACATAAAAAATGTACAAAAATTATAATCAAACATCAGATATCAATTAAAACTAACAATATTTCGAAAATTGAAACATTCATGAGAAAAATACTTTAAACACTTGCTATATTTTTACAATTCAGTTTCACGTAAAATACTCACATTAGTAACAACAAGAAACAATATATAATGCAAAACTGATGCAAGCATTGACCGATACATGCATAAAGGTTTCAAAATTATATTCAAGACAATTCAAATGATGAATTCCAGACATTACAAAATTATTAGCATGAGCATGCAAGCAATAAAAATACAACAAAAACTGAAAGATGGAATCAAAAATTCAAGACCATAAAAGGATGCTTATTAAATAAAGAAACTCACCGGTTATGACGAATAGGTTACGAATATATTGCGAGGATAGTTTTGACTTTGGTTTACTCATCAATAATATTAGGAACAATCAATATATCAGTCACAATTCATCATAAAGTCATAAACACTATGACGGACAGCAGATAAAAGATTTTGCGACACACTTTTCACACTATAAACAACGCCTTACAGACTAATGATTCATAAAATTCATTTCAGTATTTAAACCAGACAGAATTGGAAATTTTTAATTTAACCATGAGTTTCAAACTGTCAAGGAGTCAAGAATATCTCAGAAGCGAACTTAGATTCAATTTCAAACTGCATACTAATTTCTGGGAGTAACCCTAAATTACACGTTGAAACAGCTTTTCAAATTAATTACAAACAACATATAAACAACTGGGAGTTATAATTACTGCGAACCGCATTTCACAATTGAATTTCATACTTGAACCAGTCACCAATTATCATGAGATAATTCAAATTGTCTACACAGTAAGTTCAAACTGCATATGAGTAAGTTAATATCTTGAACTGATTTGAAGAAAGGTGTGAGAAAATGATCAACAGCAAAGGAAGAGAGAGAGAGATATACGAGATATGGGTGAAGGTCACCAGACTAGAATGAAATCGTGCAATTTACTAATGGCAACTACAAAGTGCAGGGAAGTGTCTGTAAAAAGCGGTGAAGCTTGGCAAAAATTGTTTCGTTGCAGTTTCTCCAGTATCTTGGAACACCTACCGGTACACATACGCACGTTAACACATTTCCAACGTATGTAGTTGTTTTCAAGTACTATCTCACATGGATATAATATAACATTTTCGGTTTATCTTTTGATAGTTTGACACCTTGTGAGACCGGACTCCTATTTTATATAATATGAAAATAAATTTAATTTCATATATCAATTTCATATAATGTTATATAATATAGAATTTCATGGGTGCTTACAGACCCTATTACACAAGGACTTAACTGCTGACGTTTAATTGCTTGCTAACACCCAGCGTTTTTCCATCATATTTCAAGTACTACAGTGGTAGATGAGAGGATATATTAGATGGTTAGAGATAGTGAGAGAGAACGAATATGAAGAATGAAAATAGAAGAAAAACAGAATGGTTAGATTAGAGGAAGAGATAGTGAGAGAAGAAAAATATGAAGAATGATGAAATAGAAGAGAAAAAAGAATGGTTAGGTAAGAGGAAGAGATAGTGAGAGAAGAATAATATGAAGAATGATGAAATAGAAGAGAAAAAAGAATGGTTAGGTGAGAGGAAGAGATAGTGAGAGAAGAATAATATGAAGAATGATGAAATAGAAGAGAAAAAAGAATGGTTAGGTTAGAGGAAGAGATAGTGAGAGAAAACGAATATGAATGATGAAAATAGAAGAAAAAGATGGTTAGGTTAGAGGAGGAGATAGTGAGAGAAGAATAATATGAAAAATGTAGAAATAGAAGGAATAAAGAACCAAGGGAAATGAAAACCTAGAAGACAAAGGAGATAAATTGATAAATTTTCAGACATAGATATAAAATATATGGAGGCAAACAGGTAAAAACTCACATATAAGATGAGAAAATAGAAAGAAACGGCGAATATGAAGAAAAAAATAATAAAACGATGAGAAAAGAGAGAGAAGGGATAGGAAAATAGGAACATGAAGACAAGAAACGAGTGAAAGAAAATTGGGAGAGGAATAATGTGTTGAAAGAAGCCGTTTAGTAAAAACGTAAAGTAGATCAAATAATGATATTGCAAATCATAACAATCAAAATGTTATCTTGGCATTCACGACTAGTTCTTTATTTTAAAATTTCACCAGTGAGAGAATTCGAATTTGAATTATTGTATGCATGATATTAAAATATCCTGATAAGTGGATGTGAGAGGGAGTAGAAGATAGATGGATAGAAAGACTTTATTCTTCAATTGTTACTAGGCTTGTCGCCTATGTTAACATGGTTACAATTATATTTATAATTTTACAAATCATTTAAAATGTTACATAACATGATTTCATTGATTATTATCAAACGAAAATCCCAATTAAATGCTGTAAATCACCCCGAGGACTTCTGCCACTGCAAAAATTTGAGATTTTCGTTTAATAATAATTATTCATTAATTAGCATTTGAACAAATGCAACTTCCAATTAATTTCATGAAGAGAGAGGAAATGAGAGAGAGGGTGGAAGTGAGAGAGATAAAGTGAGAGATAGGAAATAGGTGACACACAGAATAAGGTCACAGTTTCTGACGATGTATCACAACGTTTTTCATTGTAGACTAACCCTGCAAACACTCTCATAACTCACCCTCTCACTCCATCTTATCATCCTCCTGTACCAAACTGTATGCAAGTACTGTTTCTTTAGACAAGGATGCCTCGCATAATTCAAGTAGTTAATAGGGTTACATTTTCATTGTTGTTAATAGTGCAGCTACACTTTAGAGTCAAGTGTATACACACACAAACCTAAGTGTATCTCATATCAACATGTATAATGTATTAACCTATATATCCACACTTGTATGCTATCAACGTACTGTATTATCTTTCTTCCTATAAACCTCCTCTCGCTCCAGCTTCCTTCTAAATACGCTAACTGTAATAGAATCAGCGTTGCTACGTTGGAATGAAACTAGCTGCATAAAAAGAAGAAGAGCACCCTCAAGTCTTCCCCCCCCCCCCCACAACTACGTGAAATTTATCGTCATGTGTAAATTTGTGTTGGAGCTGTGTTGAAAATTGTCCAACAGGATTTATGGCTGTCAGACACAATATGCCAGAGAGAGATAGCTGAATGGGTGGCTTTTAGAGCTGCTGAATGACTGAGATGAAAAAAGGTAACGGAGGATGGAATGAAGATATTTTTATTATAATATATTTTGCTGTAGACTATATAGGTGATAAAAGTTTATCATTTCATGAGAAAGCTGAATTTGTATTTTAGGTGCAATTTTCTAACAAAGCATGAATTCAAAAAACCTAACGTCAGAGCTGAATTTTGCACATTCATTATTTTGATACAATATTTACTATTTTTAAATTTTAATTAATTAAAATACTTACCGAACTTTTTAATGTTACCTAAATCTGGGAGAGAAATAGTAAGAGGTATCTTTGATTTTTCTCCCCCAATCTATGTTTTTTTTTGTAAAAAAAATGTTATTTTTTTCTTAAATACGAGGGCACACGGACCCCATTTCCCTTTTAAATAACTTGAACATGTACACATCAAACATGATTGTAAAGAAGAATGAAGAGCAAAATCAAGAGAAACTAATAGAATATTGATCACACACTATCAGAAACCCTACTATAGAAATCCATGTTATCCAGAGTTAAATATTTTGGTCATTTACAGTGACCTAATAATTTTTTTTCAAGATGGGAACTTATCTTATCAAGGAGGTTGTAATACTCTATTTCAAATTTCAGATCTTTTCTAGTCTGTCCTCTCTTCTATCCAGACAGAATAGTTGTTATTTGTGCAACTAGTGCGCAAAGTGACAGTTTGCTGCACCAAAAGAAACGTTTACGCACGAGCCGTAGGCGAGGGCGGAATGGTTTCTTGAGTGCAGCAGAGGAACTTTGTGCACCTATTTCACATTGAATTTTTCCTACTGTTACCATTGAATATGAGAAGTGGTTGATTATGGGTAAAACGATGGCTGAAATCCATCAAATGTTTGTCTGTATAATTTTGTTATTAATGGCAACTTTGGCTAGACATCAAGCTTGAATTACGAATGCGTCTCCTTAAATGTTTCGTGTTTCCTGTACTATTATATGGTGTGGAAGCATGGACATTGAATAGATGGGGTGAGAAGAAAATACAAGCCTTTGAGATGTGGACCTATCGCAGAATGCTGAGAATCTCATACACCGATCATGTTACAAATGAAGAGGTTCTGAGGAGAATGGGTAAGAAACTGCAACTCATTGGTGAAATCAAGGAGCGCAAATTAAGGTACCTGGGTCACATAATGAGAGGTCACAAGTATGGAATATTGCACCTCATTATGCAAGGCAAAATAACAGGTAGGAGGTCAGTGGGGCGAAGAAGGATATCTTGGTTGCGCAATTTAAGGGATTGGTTCAAGTGCACCTCAAATGAACTTTTCAAGTCAGCTGTAAGCAGAGTGAAAATTGCCATTATGATAGCCAACCTCCGCCATGGAGACGGCACATGAAGAAGAAGGCAACTTTAATTTATTTGAAACTTGATAATCCAATTGAAAATTAATAATCGATAATCTATTCAAATTAAAAATTGAATCAATCCAATTAATTTGAAAATTTTAATAATTTTGAGCAAATCGTTATTTCTAAATAATTTTTCAACCGACAATTTATGAATGAAAAAATATTATCTGAAATAATGAATAATTAATAATATTCAAAATGTATAATTTAATGAGTTCTCATTTTTATTTATTTGAAAATCAGAAAAAATATAGATAGAAAAAATTCGCATTCAAAATACACGCCAACAATGTCAACAGCTGATTGGAATGGCTGCCAAGTATTAAGAGTACGCAAAGTAATACTTTGCGCACTAGAGCGGAAAAGTGATTCTTTGCGTTCTGTTATCAGTGCAGGAATGGTCACTTTTCAAGGTAACTATAGGAAATGTTCATTTTCTGTTGTTAATGAGTTAACAACATGTCCTAATATCGGTATTATGATAATGATAAATACATGATAATACTATTGATTCCTACAAATAGGCCACGATAGAACAACAACATGAACTGACAATAAGGGATAAGAAATCAGAATTTATCCTATCACTATTAGGATCAAACACTATTGGATTTGGATCTTACTGCTTTTTTAAAATCCTATAAACTATCACTATTTCAACCAACAAACTGATTCGTTTTGCAATCACAATAGAAAATAGTAATCCACTCCACCTTCCCTTTTCAGCCCGAAAATCCAAATCCAAACAAAAAAGACCCAAGGTAGAGTTTTCGAGAACAAACCACACCGACCAATAGAAACGCTCGTTGCTCCATTTCAGTCGGCGTTCGTTTTGAAATGGCATCATCACGGCTTCAACAGTGGTTTCCCTCTTACCATTCTTTATCCTTCTTCCTTACACAGTGTTTATCATTCTCCATCCTGCTCCATCTCACCATTCTTCATCCTTATTCCTTCCACAGTCTTCATAATTCTCCATCCTGTTCCCTCTCTTTTCTGCCACGCTAGCACGATTTGAAGAAACTTCTCCAGCACAAATTTACTCTGAGCGAAGAGTACTACATCGTTGCCATTTTCGTGAGGAGAATTATTCAACTCTTACTTCAAACGTATATCTTTCTAAATTTGGCTCTTCACTAAAACACAAAGTATATATCAAGTATATTTGAAGTATATCAAGTTTATAAATTATTCAACTCTAAGAATGAAAGGGAAAAAATTCTTTATTAGGCGGAGTTAGGACTAATATTTTTTAGTTAAAAATTGATATTTTCAGAAGATATTTGTTTTACTAGATCAACAATAACATGAAGAATCTATCCTCTAAGTCTCATGGATTTATCTCTTACCGAATTTGAAATGTTCTGTCCCAAAAATTTAAACGTTAGGCGCTCATATCTTAAAAAGTAATGATCAGAAAAAAAATGTTTTCCTAAGAATTTTTTTCATTTTGATAGCTTGATGATATACAAATTGAAAAACTATGAAAAATATCACCAGTAGGAAGTTTATTTTTAGCCTTTGCACAGCCTTAAACTCTTAATTCAAACGTATATCTTTCTAAATTTGGCTCTTTACTATAACACTAAGGACCGTTTGCACAGTCAAAGCTTAAACTGAATTTAATCAGCTGGTGGCTTAAATTCAAAATGAATCTCATTATGATGAACGAGACTTGATATGGATTTGATCCAGTTTAAACTGACACTGTGCAATATATCAAGTATATTTAAAGTATATTAAGTATATAAATCTCGAGAATATTTTCCATACAAAATACCTTGTCAATCTTCCAGACAAATAATCATCATTAGGTGAAGACTTTATTAGTTTTGACTGGATGAATCAGTGAAAATCTAGACAAAAAGAGAATAAAGGCGGATTTCCACATAACAGTATCAGAGTCAATTTTATTGACCGGTGCAGTAAAAATATGATTAACATGAGTTCATATACGACTATTCCCACTCAGACCGGCCATGTATGAATAGTCCTATTAGAGCCTATGGGAATTATATTCTGACTGTTACTGACATGTTCACTGATAGCCTACTGATATGAGGGACTTGAAAATACTAAAATACTAAATTTCTGGATTCAAAATACTAGATACTAAAAATACTAAGGAGCCCGACTACGAGACTCTTATAAAAGTTTTTTTTGTGTAGTTGAGAAGTTGATATTGTGGTAATTATTCATATTGAATGAAAAAGACTGAGAAATTGTCAAAAAACCACTGATTTATTGATAATTAGAAAGACCGGTTTCGGTTATTACACCATTTTCAATCTCTGATAAACCATTGTTTCAGTCTTTTTGATTGGTGTAATAACCGAAACCGGTCTTTCTAATCATCAATGAATCAGTGGTTTTTTGACAATTTCTCAGTCTTTTTCATTCAAACTTATAAAAGTAATCAAAACTATACAGAGGCTTAATATTGTTGATCAAGAGGTATCACAACATAAGGCCATAACACATTCCCAGATTCTCAACACAAATCATTTTTAATTGGAAAAAAATTATAACATAATATTGCATGAAAGCGTCTACTTGAAAAGCAGTTGAACAACATTTCTGGAAACTAAAAATAAATCTACAAAATTCGATCAATCCTATTCCTCCAGGGCTAGAAACATGTTTATGATTGCATCATTCCAGACCTTGTTTCATTATGATTACATGGAAAGCAGTCCAGATGAGAAATGTGGAAGATTATGAGTTATGTTGTGCAGTGGAATAATTTACGATCACATATCACAAGATCACAAAGAAAATGGAGCCTAAATGAGTCGCTGAGGGAGCCTCATCATAAATATCTGGTTTTAAACATTACGAAATCCGATTCCCTGCTGAGATAGGCCCACTAACAATCTCTGGAAACGATTTATAAGTTCAAATTATCAAATAGGAAGATACGACTCAATAATCACATGCACTGAGCGACTGCATTGTTTCTGAGACGTGATGACACCCTGTGTCAGATTCATCATGCGGGAGTCTTTTATTGGTTGATGGATTATGTAGAAAAAAGAAAATTAAGAAATCTGAGTGAATAATTAATTCTATGGCCTTACTTTGACCAATCGTTGACAGATCACAAGGCCTGATGCCTAATACATCTCTGATATTATTTTCTATTTAAATATTTCGTGTTAGTGCAAGAAAATGAAACATTTTGAAACACGTCTAAGATATTACACAAGTTGTACTAACCAAGACACGTGGATTAGATCATAGATCATCGCAGTTTAAATAAAATATACGAAAGATAAATTGAATGTCAAAACAGTTGGACAAGACGAAATTGGACATTGAAAATTCCGGAAATTTTTTATGGAGAAATTGAAAGGCTAGGAAAAGTACTATTCCTGTGCGATGAAACATTATTATTTTTAGTATACACTGATTTGTGAGAAAAGTTCCAATCACTGTTCTCTCTTAAATTCATACTGGAAAAATAAAATGTTATATGGATAATAAAATGATAAATAATATGTTACACATATTTATATCCATATTTAATTCAGTATCATTTTTTGCTCTTGACGTTCATCTCAACAATCAAAACTAGTTAGTATCAATAACCAATAAACCAAAGTTACTGATCATCTTTTAATCTGATAGAATATCTTTAATACAAAAACCGAATTCCAGATTATCCTTCTAAAGTTTTATTGAACTTTTCATTACAGAATTTCTCTATGAATTCATATTGGTCTATTGTTAGGAGTGGTTCAACGTTTAGAAATGCATATCACGTTATTAAACGATGTAAATTAATACAAATATTATTCAAGTAAGCTTGTCAGTAAGCTTGTCATAAATTATTGATTGCAATTATGAGTTGATTAGCATTGGAGCAAAACTTGAGTTACTCAGGATGATAGAAGGAGAAAATGTGAAACAGAAAAGGACAGAGAAATATGTGAAAAGGAGGAGTAGAGAAACTAAAGTGCAGTCAAATTTCGGAACTAGACAATAGAACTCCTACAACTTACAGAATACAGAATAGCAATAAAACGCCCAAACATCTGCATAAATTGAAAGTAACGTTTTGTAAACAACTCTGAACTGGAACAATATATGGTTACCTAACGGTATTGTGCAGGCATTACGTAACTAAATAGACTATACCAAACCATGATTTCAGAAAGACGTATCATGAATAATACAATGAAACAAGAACATTATTTTCCAATGATATATGTTTAAATAGAATTTATATTTCTGTACAACTATGAGGTATCTTGAGGTATCCAACCAAATTTAAGTCAGCTAAGGTAGAATTTGTTCAATAACAGAGAAGTTCAGTATTTTTTTATATTATAAGAGCATAGTTTTTGTTGGAAATCAACAAGACCAGTTGAAAATCATCTCTCTCAAACTGAATGTTCAATATTGGCTTAATAGAGAGATAAATCTCTTCAAAATTCCCCTCAATATGTTGTTCCTATTCACAAACGCCATAGGTTGGAATAGTTCTCTCACAAAAATGATCTCTAGTCGTTTGTAGTTGATCGCCTATTTTGTTTCCATTCACGAACGCCATTGGTTGTAACTAATCCGTCCCACAAAATGGAGGTTACTCGCTTGTGACGCAGTTGACACTGAAATCGGTATCCACCAATGAAATGTATTATTGAACTGTGGAGGGGCGGTCCAATAGAATTGTTTCTTTTTTCTGGTTAATCTAGATTATTTTACATTTTACGTTAACTGAGCAACATTCAACTTAAATCATAATATAATGATATTATATTTTATAATAAGCATACAAAAATATGCATTTCCCAGCATGCATTTTATACAGTCAGTTTCTTCCTCTTGTTTTATCAAATTGAATATAATCTGAATATATCATAAGTATAAACATTGAATATAATAATAATATAATTGAATATATCATAATTATCAGAATCGTATAATATGATATTCCGTTTTTAACATGTTGCATAGTAAATATAATTGAATTCGATGTTTCATTTGTTAGTACTGTAAACTGCAGTCTGTAATTGAATTTCTGGTTGATATTTTTATCCATGAAATACAAAGAGCATTCTCCATACTGTTCTATAAATCATTCTTGAAAAACAGTATAGATAGAATTGAGAGAAAAAATCCAGTACAAACTGAATTAGTACGTTGCTGTCAGTAATCTAATATCAGGTTTACCAATATTCATATTTCCCTGCTGTTCTAATACTCCGAAGTTATTGAAGATCTATTTTTGCTACTGGAAAAAGTTTTTATTCAGATCTACGTTTTTGATGCTGGAAAAAGATGATAACCATTTCACCCTCCAGTAACTACTTTTTGTTAGAAATGAAATATGTACTCTGAATTTAGGTCAGGAGATGCTGTTCAATCTTCACTGCTTGTTTACTTCATTCACCTATATACTGTTTGCACATACTGAAATGTATTGCTATGAGAAATTGTAATCAATTATTTCTCCTACATTGGAGATAATATTCCCATCTAGTGTTTTCAATAGATTTGTTCATGGTACACAGATACTCACAAGGGTTGACATATACATACCGTTAGGTACGTGTACCAGATTTGGGTATATACCCAGGAAACTGAAATACAGTATATATTTATATGGGTCAGTAGGTTCATTTGCTGTATGAATTAATTGGAATTCGTGCGTCATCACATATTTGTTTACTCGAATATGCAAATATTGAACAGTTGGTTGGTATTTGATGAGATTAAATTGTAGTAGAGGTGATTCTGGAGAACAATATTATTATGTTGGTGTTGTGGATTTTCCTACATCCCAGTCAATAAAAATTATAATTCGTGGTCACGTTTCAGATTATATTAAATTTTCTTAATCAAACAAGAGGAAGGAACTGAGTGTCAGAGTGTATATAATATCAAAAAGACAACGCCTATTTCTGTATGAAATATAATTTATTGAAATCAATGTTTTTGAGAAATTGAACAATTTTGACAAAGAATATTTATTGTTTTTAACAAAAGCTGATCATGAACGTTGAATATTGCCTTGAATTTCCTCAGCTCTAGAATTTCAACGAATTCAAATCAAGTATCGAGTGAAGTAGTCTTGAAATGAAATGAAAAAAGTCTTTATTAGGTGGAGTTAGGAGTTAGTCTTCATAAACAATCGCCAAGTCCAAATCTTCTGCTTCAAAAAACTTGAAAAAGTAAATATAATGAAGTGTTTATAAATCGTAGTCTTGTCGTCTTTCTTCGAAGACTGGGCAAGTTTGAATATATATATTTGCAAAATTCCTTTCATCTATCAGTTTCTACCACAAGCTTAAACATCTCAAATCAAAATGTTGGATCTAAAATGACATTCTTTGAAATCCGTTCATTTCATGACAATCTTAGAAATGAAATATGTACTCTGAATTTAGGTCAGGAAATGCTGTTCAATCTGTACTGCTTGTTTACTTCATTCACCTATATACTGTTTGCACATACTGAAATGTATTGCTATGAGAAATTGTAATCAATTATTTCTCCAACACTGAAGATAATATTCCCATCTAGTGTTTTCAATAGATTTGTTCATGGTACACAGATACTCACAAAGTTTGACATATACATACCGTTAGGTACGTGTACCAGATTTGGGTATATACCCAGGAAACTGAAATATAGTATATATTTATATGGGTCAGTAGGTTCACTTGCTGTATGAATTAATTGGAATTCGTGCGTCATCACATATTTGTTTACTCGAATATGCAAATATTGAACAGTTGGTTGGTATTTGATGAGATTATATTGTTGTAGAGGTGATTCTGGAGAACAATATTGTGATGGTGTTGTCCATTTTCCCATATCTCAATCAATAAAAATTATAATTCGTGGTCAGGTTTCAGATTATATTCAACATTCTTAATCAAACGAGAGGAAGGAACTGAGTGTATATAATATCAAAAAGACAACGCCTATTTATGTATGAAATATAATTTATTGAAATCAATGTTTTTGAGAAATTGAACGATTTTGACTAAGAATATTTATTGTCTTAAACAAAAGTTGATCATGAAGATTGAATATTGCCTTGAATTTCCTCAGCTCTAGAATTTCAACGAATTCAAATCAAGTATCGAGTGAAGTAGTCTTGAAATGAAATGAAAAAAGTCTTTATTAGGTGGAGTTAGGAGTTAGTCTTCATAAACAATCGCCAAGTCCAAATCTTCTGCTTCAAAAAACTTGAAAAAGTAAATATAATGAAGTGTTTATAAATCGTAGTCTTGTCGTCTTTCTTCGAAGACTGGGCAAGTTTGAATATATATATTTGCAAAATTCCTTTCATCTATCAGTTTCTACCACAAGCTTAAACATCTCAAATCAAAATGTTGGATCTAAAATGACATTCTTTGAAATCCGTTCATTTCATGACAATCTTATAATTGAAATATGTACATTCTTATTAGATGAATATTGCATTCACAATACGGCTAACATTCCATTACTATCTCATTCTGAGATTCTAATTCTGAACAATTGTGAATCTCTTGATATAACAAATTAATCTTTGATGTCACATTGGATGGATTGTTCCATCGCAACCTCCAATCCCTCAATATCATTTCCAAGCTGCAGAAATAATTTCCCGATGAAGGAAAACTCCGTTGCTGCTTTCCAAAAGCTTTTCCGGTATAGTTACTCGGTGGGAATTAGAGAGAAAGCCACGTTTCATATCCGTCATCTGGAATAAACTAGTTTCCTGCTAAGACCGGAGCCAGGAGAATTTCTGTCGTTCGAATTTTCACTTCGGGATTTCCCGAATCCAGGTCAAGGCTGGAAAATATCACTTTTCTCGACCGTGCACGTTGATTTCAGTGGATTTTCCGAAATGCACCATCTTGGGGATTTTTTCCATCTTTCACACTCTCCAACCCCCGACCATTCTTCATCATTATTTCTTTTCATCGGCTTCCTTCTCATTTCTCCTTTCCTCCGTTTCCTTTCTTCCCTCCTCCCTTTTTTCCATATTCTATACTTGCTACTCATTACTTCTCTTCCTCAACCTCTTATTCGAATACTACATTCGTTTCTGTTATTTTCTTTTCTAAACGGTCAATCTTCTATTTCTAATCCTGATTCTCATCTGCTCCCTGCTTCCTTCTCCTTCTCCACCTCCTCCCCCTCCACTTTTTCAAATTCTCTACCAATTATTCTTCTCATTTACGCTTTTTACTCAATTCTACTTCCCCGTTCAATCTTATTTCACCTTTTCCCTCACCCATTCTTTTCTCTTATATTTCCTTTAATTCCCTCTTTTCTCTCGCATTCTTCTTGAATCCTTTCTCCGTATTTTTCCTCTCTTCTCCTTACAACTTTTCCAATCTCATTACTTGGAACATTAACTTTAATCCTCAATTTTCCTCAATTATCTTGTCTTACATTACCACTTCTCTCGTTCTTCTTTCAAACTCTTATCCTCCAGTTTCCTCAATTATTTTCTCTTACATTTCCATTTCTCTTTCAAAATCTTATCCTCCTGTTTCGTCAATTATCTTCTCTTACATTCCCAATTTCTCTCATTTTTCTTTCAAACTCTTATCCTCCAGTTCCCTCATTTATTTTCTCTTACATTTCCATTTCTCTTTCAAACTCTTATCCTCCAGTTTCCTCAATTATTTTCTCTTTCAATTCCATTTTTCTCATTCGCCTTTTTAATTCTTATCCTCCAGTTTCCTTACTTATTTTCTCTTACAATTCAATTTCTTTCATTCTTCTTTGAAAATCTTATCATCAATTTTCCTCAATTCTTTCCTTCCACATTCCTCCAATGTCTCCGATCCTTCTCTCAATCTTTCCCTTCTTAGTTTCCTCCATTCACTCCCTTATACCCCTGCCATCCTCAACCTCCCTTCCTCACTTCCACCACACCCACTTGACCCACTTCCGACCCATTAAGATCGCCATGAAATGAGAGTTTCGTTCAGTATACTTTGCGGCTATAGCATGTGCCAATAGTAGCCATAAACCTCTGCTCTCACAGTTCCACATACGCGCGACATCTCTAATAACTACACAGCCATGATATTGCACACCGTCATCAAAAACCCCCTTCTGTCACATTGAATTAATACCCACCAACCTACCACGTCTCAATAAACTACCTTTTTCTAATCATTTCCGACTTTTATGACCCAATTTACACTCGAGGTACTGGAGTAGTTATTAGCTCTTTCAATCCATCCTTTTCCTACCTCTTATGATTCTTTAGCTTAGATTCCTTCTCAATCTCCTTCGTCTTTCCTCCCTATTTTCATTACCAATTAATCTCCCATTTCTTTCTTTATTCTATATCAACTCTATTGGTTTTTATAACAATAATCAACCCAAGTATTCTATCAGTTTTGATAACAATTTCGTTGCAGCCAATTCGTTTGTCCCAGCATAATACTCCTTCACTTTGATTAATTCCCTTTTTTATTCTTTATTCATTCATAAAATAAGTAAGTAATCAAAATGATAGGGAGAGGAAAAATAAGGTAACCTTATGCTATTCCTCTCCCAAATTTGGATAACAAATAGTTGAGTCTTGTAGTTCTTCAATTCATAAAATTGTCAGTCCCCAAGTATTTTCACAAAGTAGATTTTCAAATTTAGATGCTTCAAATCTAAACATAGAAGAAATATTTCACATAATTATAACTAAAATAGAAAATATTCACATATAATTCTTTCTCCAATATAATCAATATCATCCTTTCATCCATCCATTTTCTATTATTTTCCCTATATCTATCTCTTTTCTTATATTCTCAATCTAAAATACCGTTTCACATCGTCATAATCCAGATCATCAAAAACTGCATAAAAATCCCCATTCACTATTTCCTATTGTGTGATAAATCGATGCAATTTTGTATCGGGGAAGTAGCATTAGGTTTTTATCGATGGGTTTCTTTATTATTAAATATTAACTACATGGAATAAAGTACGAGAATGCTGAAATGAAAAATATTGTTTATGACGGTATTGATGGATGTCATAAGTGCCGGAATTTTCACCATCGGAGGTTTTACTATCTGAATTTAGTGTCAGATCAAGTTATGGTATACTACCATACCATTTACCAAATACTTCATGCATTGTTAAAGTGTGCCTCATGACGTTATAAAACTATACTCTGGTTTTGGCCAGAAACTTGCAATTCGGAAGTTATTCCGAATATAGTATATGAAGAATATCTTAATTTTATTCCCTATTTTATGCATATTACAACAATTAGGAAGTTATAAAAATGGAGTATAGATGACAGGATTGGCGAAAGCTCGTGTTTCAGTTTTTCACATTATTTCACCCATTGTTAAATTGGAAAAGACAGACTCATCTACAACTCGATTTGATTTAAGAATAGTCAGTGACTTGGGAGTATCAACTTTCCAAAGCAGAGGAGAAAATAATACTGTTCAATTTACAGCCTAATGGTTAATGATACCATTCTGTTCAAAAATTATCTACTCAAGTTTTTGTTAGAGAAATAGCTGTACTTTGTAGGGTATGTTTTACTAAAAGCGATTACGGAACTAATAATGACTAGAAAATAATAAATCTACATTCTACAAGAATTGTTAACAACTTCAACCGAATTATATTATAATTATTTTGTTCAAACAAGAGACCGAACTCCAAGTTCAGCTGTAGTGAGAATAAGAAAACAAGCAAAGAAACCATTCTATTCCAATGCAGATCGTACGCAATACTCCGCCAGCAAATGGCCATTTCAGAGTCAACAAGGTCTAAAAAAGCTGCTACTCAGACTACCTCCCGTCGCGAGACGTGATACAGGAGGCAGTGATCTGAGATTCACATCGTCCTTCTCTCCCTTTCCTCTATATTCTTCTCTTTATTCTCTACCACACTCTCTTTCTCTCTCCTCCAATATCACTTCTCTCTGCTCCAGTATCACTTCTCTCCCCATCGACGAGGTGTTTCCAACGGGATTAAATTTGAATGAGCATTGTTCAGGGGTGGAAATGGATGCAAAAAACAGAGGGAGGCCTTTTCGGATGGATCAGCGAAAGATCTGCACTGCAGGAAACCCATTCAAGATGTGAGGATTGCATTGTAAACAAGGCCTACAACTTGGCTACCCAGAAGGACTTGCTGAGATCTTGTGAAAACTGGAAACCCCTCTTGAAAACAAACAAAATACTTGGATAATGAAGATGTTACATTTTGAAGGGGGGCTAGTGCTGAGCAAAAAATTAGAAAATATTCCAATTGTCAAACTAATTGTCTAATTAACAAACTACTATCTGCAGAAAGCATTATACCATCTGAATCTCCTCAGTGGACATGAGGATGGCATGAAGATCTCATTCAGCAAAACGAAGGTGATGGCTTTCCAGGGAAATATCCATTGAGATCTAAAATAGTCCTCGATAATAAAGTCCTGGAACAAGTATCACACTTCAAGTATTTGGGTTGTGATATAACCTATGAAATAGACCTATGAATAGAATTGAGTGTAAAATTGAATAGATTCCAATCCATTTGTGGAACAATAAATAGGACTTTGAGAAACAGAGCCAGGAGAGAGACAAAACTTAAATTCTATAAGGTTATGGCTATTCCAACGCTCTTATATGGCTCTGAATCTTGGATACCTAGGAAGAAAGAATGGAGTAGGTTACATGCTGCCGAAATGAAGTTTTTAAGAGCAGTAAAAGGGTGCACAAGGGAAGATAGGTTTCATAATGTCGATATCAGAAGAAGCGAGCTCAACATAATCTCCATATGGTAGAAGATTGAAGAAAATCGGCAAAACTGGAAAGATCATGTTGAAAGGATGGAGAGCGACAGGATTCCCAGGGCAGTCATGTCGTATAACCTGGTTGGAAGAGGAAGTGTGGGCAGACCCCGTAAAAGATGGATGTGATGGTGAGTTTGAAGTCGGAACAGGCAAATTGCCTGATCCTTGTACGAAGACGACGAACAAACTAAGACTAGGTTTCTAGGACACTTATTAAATCTAATAGATCATTAAATCTAGAGATTCACTGGTATATTCGATTGAATAACGGGGTCTATGGTTGTCGTCTAATCAACCTAGTCTTCAGCTAATCATTGAACCTTCATTCATTTATTTGAAGCCTGAAGTACAGTAGAATACTGAGCTGTGATTAGTGTATCCAAACATTTGAATCAACACCAAGAGAAGATCTAAATCGAAAGGACAAAAACAGTTTTTCACAAATTTGAGGACAGTAATGTACTCCTTGCTGAGTATAATACTACTACACTACAATACTAAAATACTATGCTGTGAGAAGTATTACTATGTATATAGTATGTTAAATCTTCATGTACATCCATGTCTGATCTTCAACATTAATCTCCAACTATCACCTAGTCCTTAAAATGAGCATCACCTAGCCTCCCACTAGTTTATCAGATAGTTCTCCCATTGATTCTCATCTAGTTCTCGGTATTTCACCAAATAATTTTAAAAATTATTATGATTATTATCTCGACATCACCTCCTAGAAAGGGTACGCGACAATCGAGGACTGCGACATTTGAGGACTAATTTTCAGTATCTCTTTACCAGGAGTCCTCTACGGTCGCAGTTCGCAACCGTCGGAGTCCTCCACTTGGTCGTTCTTGCTTTCGCTGCTTTGCTTCTGAAAAGATTATGAACATAGAAAAGCCCATTTTGAATCGTTTGAACATGTCCTATTTCCCCAAAGCCTGTAGCCATTTTGAAGAGTCCTCTTCTGTCGGTGTCCTCGTTTGACATCGACCCCCTAGAAACGATCATCCATCACCAGTTCCCCACAAAGATTACTCACCGGAATGATAGCGGGTCTCAGTTCTAGTGAGGCGGCGATTTCCGCGCCGCCTAGCCCTTGTGGCCGGACTACTGCTGCCGCCCCCGCTATGACCGCCGCTTCCCGGGGGCAGCTGATGGTGGTGCCGCCCCCCAGCTGAGCCACCGCCTCCGCTGCCTCCTGTGCGCAAACAAGGCCATGCCGCAAATGTCACTACACGCAAACACATGCACTAACTTGCAATCAAATCAACACAAGGTGGGCTAGGTACTTGCTCAAAACCTTATTTACTCAATCATTTATTGGATCAAGCAAAAAAAAAACAATATGAAATAAGCAAGCTGCTGAAAACATTAATAGGCCTACTTATGATATTAATAATTGGAATATTTTTTTACATCAATGTAATAATTCATTTGTACACTTGATAATGGGATGAATAGCAGAATCTGAACGTGTAATAAAGAGTACAAGTAATTCTATATAATAGAGAAAACAATATTCAGAAAACGTTCGGCTGGAATAGATAAGAAGCATTATTAATAATCGGAGCGGTAGTGTGAGTAGCATTTAATGATCGCCTACAGTCTGTTGAACGAGTGTTTGGAGTGGGAATATAAAAAAGTACAAAATTAGCTGATGAGAATGCTCCAGAATTACGAGTATATAAAGCTACCAGCTACCGCAGACTCTTGCTCCACGAACAGGCGAATTTAGCTTTCCATCAGCTAATAATTTCTGCGTTTGTACAGAAACAGTAAGATACAGACATATATAAGCTTAGCATCAGCTGATGTAAAGCGAAATGTTCGTGTTCGTGGCGCATAAGTCTGTACGTAGCTTTATAATAACAACGAAGTACGTATTAATGGTGAAAGACCTAGTAGGCGAAATCTAGGTCAGAAGATCAAGGTAATAAACGATAAAAGATTGGACATTAGAGCAAGAGACTTGCTAGATGAAATTAAACTTTTTGTTCCAAATTTTCTTAAATAACTCAATATTATTTGTTACAAGTGGTAATTGAGTGGAATATTTCTAATTAATTTATTAATTCAAGCCATCTAAATTCAAAATTAATAGTTTTCATTTTTGTTTTGGACTGAAATTTTATAAAAATTGTACACGTGAAATTCCAACCTTATTTCGGAATTCTCACCTATAAATTTGGAAGAGAAATAGCACAAGGACTATCTTATTATTTTATCTTTCAATCTTATTACATTAGTGTCATTTGCATTGTAAATAAATAAATTGAAAAAAAAACTGAAACTAGTGACAGGAATATGAACAAAATGTGGAGAAAATCAAACAACATGCTAGGATACGGCGATGAGCATTATTCCACCCAAAAGGCAAAACTTTTGTACAAGAATGGTGATAGGAATGGAAGTATTTATACTATACTATACTATAGTATTTAGTAGTATTTACTAGTATTCACACTATACTATATTTGCCCTAGCTCTAGTTAATTGCTAGCGTCAAATGGATTAGAGCAAAATAATTTCAGTTTCAAGTTAAATGAAAACCTTACCTGCTAAAATGAGGGATAGTTCAAGTTTTCCTGGGATTTAGTTGTGTATTTTTCAATAGCTTGAAATTTTGTAATATGTAAGTTGTTTACTACAGGATCCAAACTGGGGCTTCTGCACAGTAGATATATTTCCAGAAAATGAATTTCAAGAACCAATAATAACAGTTAACAACGTCTGGTGAATCCTTAAATTAAATCCATTACCTTATCAAATAAAATTCCACTGGGACAATTTGCAAAACTTAGCAGCTTATCCTATTCTAGAAGATCACACAGATTATTAAAGGATAGATTACTGAGAAATTTGATTATGGCAAATATTTTGTAAGTAAAACCGGGCCTACAGCTGCATTTAATAAATAGAAAACGAAATATTGTTCAAGTTATAATCTGACAAAATCAGCAGACTTTGTTCCTCATTATTTATTCACTAATTGAACGTTTCTTTGTTCCAAAACTCAAGGATCGTTTTCGTTCGACCTTCCTCATGTTCCATACAAATCGTAAACTTAATTACTGGAGAATTAAGGTAACGCTCAGCCTTGAGACCACCTGCTCAATTTACACGGTAATCTTGAAAATGAATCATCGCATCGCTAACAATAACCAAGTTATAATTGGAGGAAAATCTCTGCTATTATGAAAGTTTTTCAAGGGATAGCTACATTCCGTTGGCTCAAATTTTTTGAGGGTAAGGGTAGTTGTAAACCCATAATTACCGTAGGATTATATTGAATTTCTTTCGCAGTAGCTGATATTTATAGTTTGAGAAATAAATTTAAATAATGTTTTATGATGAATTGTACCAGGAGCAAAGCTTATTTATTTTTTGATAATCAATTACTAACACGGTGAGAAAAATTTTCAAGTTTTACTTGAAATTCTATGTAATTTATTTCCTACAATTACAAATTCAAAGTCTAGTCTATATCAAACTAAAGATTTCAATAATCTAGTATTATACTATGATTAAAAAACTTAACTGAACCGAAATAAAAATTTATTGAAAGGATTGTTGAGGCACCAAAAAATAACGAAAGGTACATCATGTTTATTTGTTACTGTGAATATTTATTGTTTGTTCATTAGAACTACAGTAATATGTTTGGTGAATGCACCGCCATTGTTGTGACGTTTGTATGAACTCATTGTGGGAGCGGCTTATCTAGCTAGACCAATGGCAGACGTTCAGCTTTCTACCAATCATAACGCTTGCTCTGTACTAGGCATCCTACACATCCTACCGCACTTTTTGATTTCAGTTCAACAGAGATGGTACTTTTTAATTTCAGTTCAATGGTATAACTGAAGATGGTATCTAGGTATTCAAATATATTCTTGGTTGTGTCAATTTATAATCTATTCATTTAAATAGAAAGAAAAATAAAAATCTTAGTACCCTTTTTGAAAAATTTAATCACAACATGTTTCGGACATTGATGCAATTTTCAAGTGATATGAAATAAATAAATAAATACTGCTAGAAGATTCTTATTTTGATCATATGTTAGTGTATTCATATGATTTTATGAACTAAAACTATAAATTGTAGATTTAAATTCGCACGATTCTATCAAAAATGGGGTTATTGGTGTCTAATTGAATTAAGTTTATTATTTTATCTCTGTTTAATTTTGCCGCTTTATGATATTCATATCACTTGAAAATGGCATCAATGTCCTAAACATGTTGTGATTAAATTTTCCAAAAACGGTACTAATATTTTTATTTTTATTTATATTTCTATAAAAGTAGCCCTATACAGAAAAGAGATAAATCTATTTATTTAATATTAAAGTTGGCAAGGTCATTTTTGAAGAAGGAATTTGTTATAAGTCATCACACTACCAAAATGAAGGACAAGATTGAGAAATGAAGGTAGAATTATTCAAAAACAATTACTGTATATAGAAATGTTGAGGGCACTGGATAGAACAATAAATGCCATAAACCTACTTTTCTCTGTGAGGCTAATTTTTAAAACTTGAAAATGACTCTAATTATTTGAAACTATTTATGATTTGTTAAAGTAATAGAAAAATGTACTCGATGGTGAAAAAATCCATAGGAACATTGAAATTGAGTGTAAGTTTGAATAGATATCCGCACTTCATTAGAATTCCTTCAAAGAACAGTATTTCAGTATCCTTCAATATATAGTATACACAGGATAGTTAGTTATCTACTCAGACCAGCCTACTTGAACAGTCAGCAGAAGTCCTAAGACAACTTTGGAACTGAGCTAAATTGCAGCTAATTTCTTGCGGAGGACTTGGAGTTGACTGTCTAGACTTGAAGAGAGATGGATGACTCAGATTAGACAATTCTCAAAGCTCGAGGTCACTAATTATGCCACAAGTCAAAGTTTAGCCACTAATAAGCCAGTGAGTTCCTCTCAGTCCATCGTTTCAAAAATAACGAGAGTCTTCCCACGATGGCGCGAAATTTGAATGGCCCCAAAAAGGTTTCAAATCGGGAGTGGTGATTGGTTGAGAGTGAGAGAGAGACGGATCTCTACGAGAAACAACCTCAAGAGATAACTCTTCTAGAGGGAGAGAAAAAGAGACGGACTCTCTCAGAGGGGGGGAGAGAAAAAGAGAGACGGACTCTCTCAGAGAGAGAGAGAGAGTAAGGTTTCAACACAATGATATTCTGAGAGGAGTTTCAAGAGGATAATTATCTTGATAATAGACAGGAAACCCAATAAACAGAAATGCTTGGAAAGTCTGCGAAGGGTGATTAAAAAGTTTCTAGACCGTCTTTGAACAGAATTTTCTTGAAAGTGATAATTAATAGAGGGAAGATCATGTCAAAGTTTAGTGAAAGTGAATTTGAATTCATTTTGACCATGTCGAATACAAACTGAATGAGAATTAATATTTTTCATTTTAAAAAAATTGATAGAATTAGGCTGCATTTACACGAAAATTATTAACAAAATGTTGATAACTTAATCCTTATAGATTCTATTAGATTGAACATAAGTTATCATACACATGATGAACATATGTGTTTGTCAAGTGCCGTTCAATGTAATAGCATCTATAAGGATTATGTTATTAACATTTTGTTAATAACTTTGGTGTAAAAGCAGCTTTAATAGAATAGGATGACTATTTATTATAATTAGATATAAAGGGAACATTTCAATATAGCAATTTATGAATATCATTTACTTGCTTAATTTTTTTAGTTAGTACAGGGAACATTTAAAAATAGCAATCAATTCTAGAGTATCGTTTAGCAATAGCAATCGTTTATCGATAGCAATAATAGAGTATCGTTTACCTTGCTTATTTCTCAAACGCTTTTTTATCAAATATGTAATTGAAGAAATAAAGAGTTCTGCTTTCTTATTTTGAAGTAGAAACCTTTCTTATTTTCTATGCGCTTTTTCATAAACTATTAAATTTGAGAAATAGAAAGAGAAGAACGATAAAATGTGAGCTTCCTAGTTGAGGAAGTAGGAAGTTTATAACACAATAGAGCTCTAAATCTCCATGACAACCTTCTGCTTACGAATGCACCGCCTTCAATGGCATTCAGGTGAAATCAATATAGTGTTGTGATGCACTACTGGCTCAATAAACTAAATTATTTATTCCAAGTATTAGCTCTTCTGTTATATTGTGTTTGATTTAATAGAGAGGGCGCTATCAAGAAATCTACAAAATATACTACATTTTGTTTGTTTCGAGACTGGAATACTGGAATGTAGTAGTAAAGAAAATCGGAACTGATTGATATAAGATGTGGAATTGAAGTAATTTGACAGTTTTCATTGATTGAAATATTCAAGTTTTTCTAAAATCTGAAGATTCTTTATCACAAATGACAATGTATTGCCAGGTCTTGCAAGACACATTTTTTTCTTTTTTTTTCAAAATCAAAATCAAATTTATTTCCTCAAAAAATACATTCACAGAAACAGAAATATTACATTAGTCTATGAAGAAATATCTCCCTGCAAAGGTAAAAACCTGAGCGCAGGAAGGAGTCTATATAAATTCTGATCACAACAAAGCAGCAAGAAGGCCAACTATTCTACACATTATTACACTATTTTAAACATTGCATACTAACAATACACTATAATGGAAACAGATGAAAATTTAACTATACAGGTCTTGTTTGAAGATGATGTGTTCACTATAAGCATAACACTCTCCCAATATAGCAATAGAATCCAAGGAGTTTTGATGATAAAAAACTAATCGATCTATTTTTGGCATATTGTTCTCAAACAAGAAATCTGACATGATTCTAGATCTCAAAAAACTATACTTCCTTTTTCGATGATGATTTTCACACTTTCATAAGCTTATACGAAATTTAAAAGATCGACTTGAACTAACACTATGTCATACATTCATTCAACAACAAGAGAGTACCTCTCTAGGCCTCTCTTGTCGTGGGCCTACTATATCTAAATGCAACAAAATAATGCTTTATCTAAATCCATAATTATGCAATATCACATTCAAAACATGACATGTACTTCAAAACTTTATCATCCTAACTAAATAATCATCCTAAATAATGCACCTAACCTAACCTAAGAAATCTGACTAGATTCTAGATTTCAAAAAACTTCTTCCTTTGCGACGATGATTTTCACACTTCCATGAGCTTATTCGAAATTTAAAAGATCGACTTGAACGAACACTGTCATGCATTCATTCAACATCAAGAGATTTCTCTCATTCAACATCTCTTGTCGTAGGCCCACTATATCTAAATCCAACAAAATAATGCTTTATCTAATTATCTAAAAATAATGCTTTATCTAAATCCATAATTATGCAATATCGCATTCAAAACTTGACATGTACGTCAAAACTTCATCATCATGTCCATTCAACATCAAGTACTGTATCAGAATTCAATAAAACAATGCATATCCACATCAAATACTGGATCTGAATTCATTAAAAAAATGCATACCCACAACTAAAATTTAAAAACAATGCATAATCACATCCATAACATCACATGCATACAAAACTAATGGCAGAAATAAAATTTGATAAGCGATTCAATGAAGAGAAAGGCAAACAAAAATCAGAGAACTAACTCCTAATTTCCGTTTCTACTATTGCATTGATGACCATTTTCATCAATGAAATGAACACAGTAATACTCATAAATGAAATCAAAATACTGTATGATTCGTTTCTACGATTGCATTGATGACCGTTTTCATCAATGAAATTATCAGAGTAACATTCAGAAATGAAATCAAAGTATTGTAGGATTGAGCCGATAAAATGTGACCTAATGACAACGATTGATCGGAGATGTTGCATGCCACATTGCAAAATACCGTAATTGCATGCAGGTCGGTTGCATCAACTAAATGGAACGAACACTCGACCATCAAAACATTCAATCAGAGATCGTGGTCCTCCATGGTGGGTGTCATAGGAAGGAGTTTTTCAAAAAAAGGAAACTGATTTTTCCCAAATGAAATCGAAATGATGAGGAGATAAGAACTTTATATTCTTTTCAAATTCAAGGAAATTAATATTATTTGGAAAAGTAGACACTGTTCAAAATTCACTGTTTAAATTTATTGAAATGATGATTAAGAAATCTGTCAAAAGAGAAAAACTGAATATAAAAATAAGGAAGAAGACATAAGATATATAGAATATAGAATATATGAATCAGTCGAAGAAAGTAGTGTCTTAAAAAGCAACAGAAAATATTTACTATTTCTTTTCAATGAATAAAAATACCGTGAATATGGAACGGGGAAAGAACACTACAGAAGATGATGAAAATTGTGTTTTCAGAGATCTATAAAGATTGATAAAACGTTTCATGAACTAATGAATTTCTCAGTATACTGATGCAGAAAGTTTTATTCACGTTTTTTCATTTTTCTTGTATGATAGCCTACTCATAAGTTACAGAAATAGAGTTGAAAAGAGAAAGATAAAGAGGTGAAACGAGAAATGAGAGAAAAATATAGAAATGATAAATATAAAAATAATTATGAGACAAATACTTCACAAATTATGTAAAGAAACGTAAATGGAAGATGGTAAAGGATGAGAGGTTTAGAATCTAGGTAGGATGACACACCAAGAGAGAGAGACCACATGTAGATGTGTGGGGTGTATGATGTATACCTGAATGATAACGTTTCTCATTGTGAGTGAGACGCCTCTGAGTACGTCTCTGTCTAGGCTGTTGGCGTCCCGAGCTCCCCGATGCTAAAAACAAACACAACTCTGGCTCAAGTGCGGAAAGTGCCTCTTAAATGCATCTACAATCTACAAAACACAAATATACATCGGTTTTTATGATCTGTAATCTTAAATTTTGTATTTTTTTGCCTGGCGATGGTTATAAACTTGTGTGTGTATTTGACACGAATACTCTCTATTCAGTTTGTACTGACCTGAGGTATAAATTCTGATAATAATATAAACAGATAATGGAAAGTTGAAAGGGTTCTAATTGCATTTAGAATTTATATTATTGGGATATGGTAATCACAAAATAAGTTGTCGAATTTTATTTAAAAAGGTTCAACCAGTAACTTGCAACTAAGATGTCATGAGCATTCAAACTCGAGCATTGAACAACATTGTCAAAACAATTTAGTTCTTTCAAATTACATCGTGATCGAAGCATTGCAATGCATTGAATATGATGAGTGTACAGAGTCTGAAAGGAAGAATTATCGTGTGCATTTATTAACAAATATACAGAGCTGTTTGGAAACAACCTTGTTTTAGAGAGATTAAAATGTTGGATGTTAAATGTTATTTGCAATATAAATTACATTGTATAAATACATTGCAATATAAATTTGTAAAAGAATTCAATTAAAGGGTTATTTATTTATTCATATCTGAAATCAAAAAAATAAATGCATAATCAGAAGAGGAAACAGGAAAATTATTAAACAGGAAGAGTTATTTTTATAAATTATTTATTTAACCATAATTATCTGAAATACAAAATAATAATGAATAATCAATCATTTACAATGTATACATTGAATTGAATGTAACGATTGGTAATGTAATGTATTGAAAAAAGATTTTAGTACAATTCGACAACCTATTGTATAATTATTTTATTATAGAATGAAACGATTGAGCTACGTATGTAGCAATGGAAATGTTATGAGTGCCTAGAATTTATTGCTAGAAGCTCCATGTGAATATTCCCTCAAAGCTGCTATGGATTTTCAAGTGTCTAACGTTTTCAGACTTATGAATATTTGCCACTATTTCTTAAAAGCTCTGTACAGTTATAGCCTCGCCTAATTTTGATGATTCTATGTACTATGTTTCACTAATGAAATAGCACTGGTTTACGATGAATAGAAAATTAGCTCAAAGCTGCAATGTAATTCAAAGTGTCTATCGTTATCAGTCTTAAGATTTTTTGTCACTATTTCTTCAACGCTGTATACTGTATTAGGATGTCTAAAGACTCGTCCAAAATTTGATCATTCTATGTTTCACTAATTAAATAGCCCTGGAATACGATGAATAGATGTTCTAAAAATAAACAACACATTTCGCTTCAGTCAGGTCATGGTCCTATTCATGAGACCACATTCCTTTCCTAATGATTCTAGCTCATCTCATTACATACGATATCAGGCACCTAGGTCTTTGAACCAGGTTTTCATACCTCCGATATGATAACTTCACTCAGAGCTGAAGTTGCTCAGGTTTGGAAATACAACTTTCAAGCGTATGTAATTAATTTTACCTGTAATGTCATATTTAAGGACACACGGGAAGCAAAAAATGAAAAAAATATCAATTTTTGAATTTTAGCGCCATCTGATAGAGTATTCTTTTGTGAATAAATCAATGTATAACACTTGATATTTGCATGAATACTTTATATAAAATAAAATCTTCAAAGAATATGATGTCATTCTCCATTTTACCCAATAATTTGTACAATTTTTACAATTGATTTGATGAAGTAAAACTGGTAAAATTACTATAAAAGGCCAGTACACATACTGTACTACAATGCTAATATCTCTCATTTTCATTCATTGGTTTAATCATTTTTACAGAAAATCGTTCTTAGAGTTCATAATAAAGTCTTATATAAGATTCATAATCAAGGAGGCAAAATGGGTTTCCACCTGTCGTCTTCATTAATAAAAATTATTATTAATTAATAATTCGTTTATTCATCTATTGTATAAAACACTATAATCATAATACAATTATGACATTGGAGGAAAAACTAGGCTGAGCCTGAATTATTTCTCTCCAAAAATTTTGATAAAATATTAATGTTGTCCAAAAGTTAAGGTTAATAATAAATAATCTCAAGTAAAGTATTTTATTTTAATTTAAATCTACCATTTCATTAAATCATTTTTCTGAAGTATTCTTCATTGAAAGTTGAAGACAACAACATACTATTGATAACCCCAACGTGTTTATTTTGAATCTTCCAATCAAAAACTCAAACCCTCACTGAGGGTCTCCACCCTACAACTTTCCCTCAAATATATTTCTGACAAAAACCCGTTAGCGTCATTTAAAGGTACCACTGGGCATTTAATGCTAGCACATAACGCTTCCAGAATAGCCCAAATAACCGTAAACCCTTTGGATGATAGTCGATTGGCTTGGGGGCTGCGTGAGACGGCTGTATTATTAATTGGATTGGACTAAACCATTTCGGAAGCTAGAATACACAGCATCTCTATGATTCATAATCAGTTTAGGCTCTATTCGTGGCCAGGGTATTTCTAGAATATCTAGTTTCAAGTAGTTTCATGTACATGACAGGGAAATCAGTGGAAAGTACGAACTAATTCTTACCCTAAATAAGAAAAACAGGTATTAATTCAATTTAGTAGGTACTGGTAATTCTAATACTTGATGTATTGAACTGTTGTACTCAAACAATTGTACTAGAATACTCCATAGTTATAAACTTGTACTGTACAAGGACACTCTCTAGTTGTTACTGAAGTACTGTTAAAGATATATGTTGAGAAAGCAGTCTAGTAGTGTTCAAATAAAAATTGAGACTATTTTATTTTTCTGATCAAAATTACCCTTACACTACTGGAACCGTGAACAGTAAAACTTCCAAGATACTATTTTATTTCTACTTCGATGTTATGTGATTTGAGGAGGAAATAAATTCATTTATTCATTTTAACAGTGTTTCAATATTATAATACAGGTACTTCTTTGAATTGAATTGAATTTGCAATATTTTATAAGTATCATTCCATATAGTTTGAACCAATTCATCAGTACTGTACCTTTGTACATTATTACTTCCCTATGAAACTGTATCTACAAACAGGTCTGTTGATTTGAATTATATAGGCTAATACAGAGAAATCGATATACCTTCTCAATTCTATGAAACTAATTGTAATAATAACATAACACGACACTTTGTGCCTTGTTACAACTAGATGCAACGTTAATCAAACGACAGGTTTCCGTAGGCCTCTTTCACACGATAGGAGACGTGCAACTTGAACACTGAACAGTGTTCTCGTTTTTTTGTCGAAGTACATTGAGTCAAATCGTGTCTTTCACATGGTGACTCCTATCCAGGAACCTCGTTTTGTCACGTCTTTTCCCCTCGAGGCAAGCAGAGGCAAGATCTAACAACTACGCCGCCGTTTGCGAAAAGTATGACTCATCACTTTTTTCTCAAAGTCTAACTTCCTTAAAAATATAGATAGAAGATTTCTGATTTCGGATTTGGATTCAGCGACCCCAAATTCTTTAAAGCGTAAGTCCCGTTTTCGAAAATATCCGAAAACAAGGAAGTTATGGCTGTTTTTAATAAAGCTTTCTATTATCATATAATTATACGGTAAAAACGAACAGGTACTGTACTATACAGTACGTAAGTACTCTAGCTATTATAATACAACTTACACTGTATTCGTGTAGGAAATTTGGTAGGTTATTTATCTTGATTTCTGAAAATACCCCAAAATAAGGGAGTAAGATAACTTTGAAAAACCAAAGTTTTCCTGCCGATTGAAGAAACATTAAAAATTAGTCTAAGACATATTATGTCTTAGAATAAAAACGTGTAACAAATATCAGATCACTATTCAAGCTATCAAGCTTTTCATAAATTTATTTGTCTCCTCATGGCAGAAGGTTTGCGCCCAACGTTTTCATTTCGTATCATTCTTTAATAAAAATAAAACAAGATTCCGGTTTCAAAAGCATCAAAGTCGCCAGGCTGGTCTGAGCTTTTATTCAGTATGCATTATCAACTCAGCAGTTCTAATACACAGACATCACTACTTGGAATGCCATGACATTTTCTATTCTTTCAATTCCTATTATTACCATAGATCGATTCAGATCAGCACAATGTTTATACTGTATGTTCATAATAGATTTTTCTGATTGTAAAAAGAAATAGTCAATAATTGCTGGGAATTTAAAGTGATATTCAACGATTTGAACCTGATAAATTGGATTGTTGAATGACAATTGAAATTCAGTGAATTTTACTGTACAACATTCCTTTTCCTCATATTTTATTGGGTGATGAGTGGAGATGATTTATGATTTCATATTTGGATTCATCTTTTCATAGTTCAATATTTTTTGGAAAACTAGAACTTTTAAAAATTAAAAATGTTTATGTATAAACTTCTCAGGTGTTCAAAAACTTCTTAAAACCTTTGCCTGTCCCTTTGTGAGGCAGGAGTATCATTATCTTAGTACGTACTATATAATCATATGATAATGGAAAGCTATATTAAAAACAGCTATAACTCCTTGTTTTCGGGTATTTTTGAAAATGGGACTTACGCTTTAAAGAATTTGGGGTCACTGAATCCAAATCCGAAATCAGAAATCTTCTATCTATATTTTTAAGGAAGTTAGACTTTGAGAAAAAGTGATGAGTCATACTTTTCGCAAACGGCGGCATAGTTGTTAGATCTGTCGGCTTATTCGTAAGATCCCCATGTGAAAGTACAGGAGAGCTGCAAAATATGAAATATGATCTTCCGTAATATGATATTCCAGGAGCGAGGTCTCTGCCGTGTGAAACTGGCCGTACAGGAATTTGCAATAAATCACTGAATCAGCTCCTGTTTCGGTGACAATTATTCAAAACATCACACACTCATTCACATATACACTGTAAACGCACACACATGAACTAGCACATTGTAATCAACCAATCAAATCACAGGCAATTGAAAGGGACAACCAATAGAAATTCGATTAGAACCAATATCCTCTGAACTGGCGTTGACAACTACTAATTCTGACAACAGCTTTGAAATTAGTTCATACTCCTAGCTAGCATTCTGTTTCAATTTGTATTGTGAATTCGTGTTTCAAACATATATGCATTGTAGCAATTCAACTATATTGATTGGCAAGCTATATTGGTTAGGTTGAGGAAAAGCGATCTCTTTTGCATATTCTTGGCTTGGCCATTTCTTTAGACTCAACGAAGTCACGTTAAGAATACTGGGAGGTATAATAATTGGACAAAGGGCTCTTGGAAGACCCCGGCTACAATGTCTGACGCAAGTTACCAACGATTTAGGGATCCAGAGCTACATCCAACTGAAAAGTACAGCTCTGAAAAAAAACTATGGAAATCCGCCTACCAATCGAATGATTGAAGCTAAAGAAGAGACTATATTGGTTCCTATAAAAACTGCTGTATTTTATGGGTGTGACAAAGTTAACCCTTACCTTATCTTTGAATTGGTAAGAAAGTACTATTAAAGGTTCGAACCCACTAGAACGTATCATACAATGACCGTGCCCGTACCGACACATGCAAAAAAATATTCTTTGCATCATTTGATATGTAATACACCCATTAGACCGTTCCGTCACCGGCCAAGCACGGAGCGTGCCATGTACGTCCAGGTCAACATTTGTCGGCCAGTATATTTTGTCTGTGACGAAACGCTCCTTGCATGGTACGTGACGCCTGCAAACCCCGTTGTAACCGCGCATGTGCCCCGTTGGTAACCTATTCTCTTGCTAACTGACGCGTTCCCAACAACTTCTGACCGGGCATCATACGTGTACCATACGCGTAATGTACTGGCATAGAACGCTGTTGATCCGTTGTAGTGGGCATAGTTGTTATTTTACTTGCCTGGCATGGTCTGACACGGTCCGTGTCTGGTACGTTCTAGTGGGTACGAACCTTTATGAATCGACGTTCTAAAGATCTTTTACATTATTTTAATAATTGAAAGAATAAGACGTTGATGTTGTCAATACCACTATATTTGTTCAAAACTATGCAGAAATACCACAAAATCTCATACCATATTATTTTAATAAGCAAAACAATGTCTCAAAGTACATAACATCAAGAGAAACCTATGACGTTTTAACAAATATACATTATATAAAATTTCTATACATTCCTCCATTCATTCATGAGGAATGAAAAGAAATTTATATTGATTTAATCTATTCTACTCTATCCATTCATGAGGAATGGATACAAGTTTGGTATGAGATATGGTATTTTTCCATAATTTTTGAAGAAATATAGTGGTATTGACAACATCAACGTCTTATTCTTTCAATTATTAAAATAATGTAAAAAATCTTTAGAACGTCGATTTATAATAGTACTTTCTTACCAATTCAAAGATAAGGTAAGGGCTAACTTTGTCACACCCGTAAAATACAGCAATTTTTATTATAATAACCAATATAGCTTACCAATCAATATAGTTGAATTGGTACAATTCATATATGTTTGAACCACGAATTCACTCTATTTCTTGTTACATCTGTCAATCCATTCAGTCAGTCAGTTTGTGAGACACTCAAATTTGAATCAATTTGAACAGCTCTTCGTTTCTCCCCAAAGATAAACACGAATAATTGTCTGACGCTTATAGAGCGCCATCGACTATGTCAACATGGCGGGTCATTGATGCCAATTTGCTTGATTAAACGTGATTAATCATGATTTGATATGGAGCAAATATGGTACTAAGGGTTGCAAATATTTTGGCGAAATACAAATATGACGCAAATGATGAAAATTTTATTAGCCCCCTCCTTACCCATATTGATAGGGGTATTGTGGTGTGACATGGGATTTTATTGGGATCTGAATGAAATTAATTTAGTAGATTGTACAACTAAAGTTTTCTATTCAATCATTGTTTGTGACAATTAACGATTTTAACGATTGTTAAGATAGTTAAGTCAATAGTTAAGATAGATAGATAGCCTGATAGTTAAGATAGATAGATAGATAGATAGTTAAGATAGTTGTAGTCAATTAACTACACTCAACTATCTTAAGTAAGAGAGCTACCACATATACGTTGAGGAGCAAACATCAATTAATTAGAATTTGTGAATTCATTCAATAAATTATTGAATTGCAATCAATATTGTATTATTGCTATAGTTGTTATCTACCGAGAATGTATATGTTCTACATGAATATGATTGCATAACTTTAACTAAATGAACTATGAAAATTATAATTAGTTACACCTATAGTGCTGGGGAAGTACTTGGGATTATGACAGGACTTCAGTAACATCCCAGAAGTATGTCACCAATAAACTTAATACAGAAACAGTAAGCATAGTTCCTTTACCACCTGATTTGAGCTAAGCAGCAAGTGGTAAGCCTGTGTTAAGCTAAGCTAGCTCAGATTTCAGCTAAGTTCAGCTTGGTGGTTAGCTAAGTGGCTGAAAACAATGCACACAATATAATTACGTACCAAGGCTGACAGCGAACCCTCGTGATTGGGCGTATGGGAGAGGCGGGAAATTCAAATTACTGCGTCTGAATCAGGTTCAAACTACCGAAAGTAGAAAACTCCCGAATTTAAACTCCAGAGGGCAACCAAACCACACACAAATATTGAAAACTGTTTTTTCTTGAAACGTTTTTCAAATAATTGAGTCCTGTTTCCGTTACACAAACCCTTGAATAAGTTGCAGGATGCGAAACTATTCATCCAAGAGTTAGATTATGGAAACACCAGGAAGTGTATGTGTGTTCTGCAACATGTTGGGGTACAATTTTACCTAGAAAAATGTCATATTGTAAAACAAATTGTCTTGTAACAAGACAAGTAAAAAATTTGTCTTCAACATGACATGTAACACATTTTTTTCTTGCAACATGACATGCTGTAACCCGAATTTGTCTTGGAACACAACATGTAATCAAAATTTGTCTTTAACGACATCTAATATATAAATTTGGCACAAAACATGTCCAACTATGAATTTGCTTTATGAATTCAATATTATCCAATTATAGAGCTAGGGAACAACTGGAATAGTGAAGGGTGCAATATTTAGCAATATCAATTTGTTACCAAGGGGTAAAAGTTAATCATAAAAGGGTCAGTGAGAAATATTAAACTCCTTATAAAAGATACACACCTTGGGGTTGCTTGGGGGCGTAGGGAGCCAGCAGACGTGCTCGCTTCTTCTCATATCCTTTCTGTGTGATGTCACCTGAAAACAAACAAATTCAAATTAATACGTTGTTGGTTATCCATCTTGTTTCCACTATTGTGGATCCATCTTGTTTGATGTGCCACATCAAAAAATGAGTGTTTTTTCACTTAAAAGTTTTATTAAATACGATAGTAATCAAATTAATAACTTTCGATCAAAGTAACATTTCATAATAAACAATATGGAATCAATATTGAGAAACACATACACAAGATTATAATGCACACAGGAAATAGATGACAACGAATTCGAAAAAATATAGTTTAAAATACAATTTTTGGATTCGACTTCAGGAAAAAGCGTAAAATTTCAGATTCATAGATTGTGGGCCATATGCTGACACTACTTTTAACGCTAAACCACGTTCACTTGTAGATATGCTTGCATTTATCATAATGTGTTTCATACGGGGTTTAAACGAACAGCTGACATTCCTCTGTTCAAACTCTGTTACCTCTGCATACGGGCCTAAGTTATCCAATTATCATGATAATTTATTTATTAGGTTAGCACAAACAATACAATGATCGGAAAAGAAAAAACAGGCTATTGCCCAAAACTTTTTCAATTTCCTAATTTAGTTTCAAATTGTCCAAATATTATACATAGGTTATGTCCATTTATTATTGTTATTTTTGGTTAGTGTTACTCTTGAATAGAAAAAAAAATCTAAGTACCCTATATTTTAAATTGTTCACTTACGGCTATGATGCCATAATCAAGTAATTGGAATTTTTTTTTAATTTCTATCATGAGTATTATATTACATGACTAATCTCTGACAACGTCTAACGAGCTTGTCATTACCATTATCAGCTATTGTTATTATTACCAGCTGTTCAAAGGACTTTAGCCATGAGATGCACTATAACTTTTATTTCATAACTTCCATATAAAATATTCGAACTCATTATTGTTATCTTGGTGGAGAAGAGGATCCTTCCAACCCCTTTCTTCCGACCCAGATTCTGGCTTCATCCGATTATTTTCACGCTTTTCCATCTTCTTCATCATTTCCTCCTCATCTTATTCATCTCCTTCCTCCTCTACTTCTTCAACTCCCAACTAGTCTAGATATAGACTATCCCATCTTCATCTCAATATTTTCCACTCTTCACACATCTTCCTCCAGTTCTTCCTCTTCATCTTCATCTCCTCCCTCCTCTACCTCCAATCATCTCGAATCTCTACGCTTTTCTCAATGCTTCCTCGCTCAACATGTCATCGGTTTGTGAAAGTTCGCTCGTGCATGAATAAAAAAGCAAAAAAAAACTGAAAAATAAACTTGGAGAACAAGCGTGTTGCTCAAATAACTCCACACACAATTACAGATTGAAAAGCTGCGTGCTCGCTCACTCATACCTACTATCACTCCACCCTCTCCCTCACACTCTATCCAGCTATTTCTTATCTCTCTCTTCGAGAGATGTTCAAGGTCGCTTCCTACCATATTCGATCCTTGTTAATCGGCCCCCTAGAGGTCCTGCATTCGTCTACTGGCGTGAAAAAGAAACGAAAAGTGTGCTGGCTGCATACGTCGACTACTTTTTTATCGGTCGTTATCGCACGCCTACATCGTGTATTATTTATTCCGAAGACGTTACTTCCACTGGCTGACGTGACGTCAACTTGACATTCGAATATTCTCCGGCCGTGATGTAATGTGATATTGATGACAATGGACACGATAAAAAATCGTAATGATGATGGATTTTGTTCTTAGGTCGACGTGTGCATTCTTTATGAGTTAATTTTGTAGAGGAGACAAATGGGGTTACCTGTTGTCTCCATAAATAAATAAAAAAGTGGTATGTTGTATGTTGGTAGGTGGTAAGTGGTATATAAAAAAGTGTATGGAAATAGTTATGTGGATACGTCCCAATAATAGTGTATAGATATAAATAGCTATATTTATAAATATTATATTATAATTTATTAAATAAAACTGGATAATTAGTAGGAAAACTTCGTTTACAATATATTTCATATAATTTTGTTTTGTTTATTTTATATTGTAGACCTATTCTCAGTACTTCTCTCAACTGATGATTATTCAATCTAAAAATAATTATTCTGTATTTGTTATTCTATCACAGTGGCCTACTCCAACCACTCATCGCTCATTGGCGGAAAATCTAGCTTATAACGTCTACGAACCCTTATTGCAGTGAATAGAGGAGTATATATGAACTTGCCAATCACATACTGCAATTACTGGTCGAGTTAATGAACCAGTTTCAATTTTTTTTCTGGCAGCAAACTAGATTTTATCGTGTAGCTATGAAAATGAATCTGCTATAGAGATGAGTTTTATTATTATTTATGCACTCAGCTGCTGAGCGCTGTACGCTGAATAAGGTTGTCACGTACGGCTGCCATATTTGGAATCACCATAAAGTGTGGTTGATAAAGTGGCGGATTGGGGATAAGATGTGTGATGACTATACTACTATATTATAGGAGTAGTAAATTGGCTGTTGGAAAATGTGTGAGGTGATTGCGGAGAGGTAGAAAGAGGACGAGAGGTGAAAGATTATTGGAAGAGGATGAAGAAACGGAGAAGAGAGAGAGAGAGGAAAAGAGGAACAAAAAGGAGAAGAGAGAAGAAGAGGGGAAAAATGAGAAAGGAAAAGGTGAAGAAGAGAGAGAGATAAGTAAAAATGGGGAAGAGAAAAAGAAGGGAGAAGAGGAAGAAGAAGAACAACTACAACAACAAGGAGAATAGCAAGAAGAAGAAGGAGACAGACAAGAAGAAGGAAAAGAAGAAAGGATGCAGGACATTGTAAATTAGGGGAAAAAAGACGAAACTGGAACAGGGAAAGAAGGAGAAAAGGGAGGAAGAGGCCAGGAGGATCATGGCGAAGTTCAAATGGATGAAGAAGAGGGTATGGAGAAGAATTTGAGGGTATGAAAGAAACGAGAATGAGAAGAAGAAGAAAAAATAAACAAGAAGAGGAAGAAGATGATGAAGAAGAATGAATGATGTGAGAAAGAGGAAACAAGAAAAGAAAAAGGAGAAAAATAAGAAGGAGATCAGGAAGAGCATGGTGAAGATTGAAAGGATGTAGGAAGAGAAGAATACGAGGAGATGGAAGAAAAGAGAAGGAGAAGAGAATGTAGAAGAACAAGGAGAAGAAAGAAGAGTCGATGGGAGAAAAACATGAAGGTGATGGTGAAGGAAAAGAAAAAGTTAATGGAATTCAGAAAGAAGTTGAAAGAGAAGATGAAAGATGAGGAGAAAGAGGAGGAGCAGACTGGAACGAAGAGGAAAACGTAGCAGAGGAGAAAAGGTTGAGTAGGGAGACAAGAGGAAAAAAGGATGAGAAAGATAAAGTGGGAGGATGTACAGTAGTTATGAGAGAAGAGATGGGACGAATAATATAAAAGAAGAGGATGGATGGCAAGTACCGACACTGATTGGCTTATGAGGCTATTCAGTAGTCTGGTCTAGTATGTAATAAAGATGGCTCATTAGAACTTACAAGATCAGACACTGTAAAGTGTACAATTTAGTCTTCTAAATTGGTTTTGCTAGCACAAGTTGATGGTTAATCAGACAACAGAAACTGAACGGAAACTTTTCAATAATCAAAGACACTACAGAGACATGGAAGATTATAACAATGTAACATGGAAGATTATTATAACATTATAACATGGAAGATTATTATTATGTGTCAGTTGCACAAAAGCCTATTCCACGAGAACCAATCAGAGAAGCAGTCTTTTCAAAAACACCATCTCTGACTCTCTGACTGGTTCTCCTTGGTTAATCATTGTTAAAATTGAACCGGCTTTTGTGCAACCGGGCCTAAAGATTACAGGAGCCCTGATCTTATAATCACAAGTTTATCAAACAAGTTGACGGATCCACCTACTCATGCAGTTGAATTCTTGATCATTGATGATCATCATTTATAGTTGCTTTGTTATATTTTCAGGTGTTTCTACATTCAAATAAAAAAATCAAATGCTCATATCATGTCTTCCGCTGATTAGTTCTAAGATTGATTGCACTATATTTGCAATAAGAATGAATTACAATGTATATGTCTGTCATATCCAAAGACCTTAAAGAGATATAGACCCACAATTCCTATGCCTTCCCAATGATAGCTCTTACTTGGAATTGAAGGCCGCCATTGGGGTATTTTAGCACGAGATATTATATCTATATATTTGTAATACTATAGATTACAAAGGCATTGGTATGTAATAATCTTATGGATTGCCCCCTCAATGGCCGATTTCAATTCCAAGTACGACACTAGCGCTGCATGTGAGTCTATGCCTCTTTAAGGTCTTTGGTAATATCAATACTAGTTTCAATCAGGCTTTCAGTTCAGATTTCGTTCAGTTTCCGGCGACAAGTAAACTGTATGAGATAAGAGACGAATTAACTGCAAATAAACCACCAAGGTGCAATAAACTGCACCTTGGAAGTGCTCCACCTTTATTTAGCCTAATGGAAATGTAGACAGGAAATTGGACACACATAATGAGCTGGGATGTACCACCACCAAACAATAAAAGATCTGAGTTCCAACTGTGCAATGAAACCCAAATTGTCCAGACAGTAATTGGCATATTAGAAGGTTGCAATCTGCAATATACACCTATAGTGAGAGTCACTGGGGACATTTTCTGAATAAGAAGAATATTGATGATGGATGGTGACATATTGTAGTGAATTCCACTCAAGTAAGATTGGTGGGCAGCTACTTCGCTTGGGTCATCAGGCTAATGTATGAATGGTTAGGAGTCTGATTTAAGAGAAAATGAAATCCAAATTTAAATTACATTTATTTTAAAAGTGTCGAAAACAAACAGTCAAATAGAATAGAATAGAATTTTATTGGTCATAAAATATTAACATGAATACATGGAGTTCGTCAATTTTTTCTTCGTCAACTAGTCAAACAAAACATAGTCTAGGTGCAGAAGAAATTGTTATCGTCAGAGACAAACGAATATCTAGCTGTTCTCTCTCCTATCATGTAACATGTAATACTATGAAAATTGATTAATTATGTAAGGGAACAGGCAATATAATTTTAATCAATCTTCATGATCCAGTTTGTTCACTTTTACAATAGTATTTCAACTACAATAATAATTATAGTCAACCGCACGAAAATAGTCCGAATTGGAACAGATGAGTCCCTCCTAAACCCTTCCTGCACCGATTGTTGCCAATTCGTCAGGTACATTTTATAAAAATGTTAATTATTTCTAATTCATTATCAGCTGAGAATAATGTTGATCAACTATTATAGCTGTTCCAATTTCCATCGGACTATTTTCATGCGGTTGATTAAAGTAGAAGTACAATTGTAGAAGGGAACAAAGTTAAGCATGAAGTTTAGTTATTTACCAATAGTGCAAGTTAGAATGAAGAACCTAGAAGAGAAGTTTTAATAAACTTATATGTAACCCAAAATTTGCTTGAATTGTGGCAGTAATGGAATTTACAATATTTAAGGAGTTTGACATCAAGGTCCAAGGTTTAGCAAAACTAATCAAATTGATTGACCGAGCGAAGTGAGGTCTAAGATTCAAGTCCACGGTTTGGCATTTCTCTTAATGTTTAAATGTTTATGTGTTGCGCATTTACGGCGAAACGCGGTAATAGATTTTCATGAAACTTGACAGGTATGTTCCTTTTTTAATTGCGCGTCGACGTATATACAAGGTTTTTGAAATTTTGCATTTTAAGGATAATATAAAAGGAGAAAGGAGCCTTCTTCATACGCCATATAAGAGTGAAAATCAGACTATAGAATTATTCATCATAAATCAGCTGACAAGTGATTACAGAGATGTGTGGAGAAGCCAGTCTATTGCTGTATTTCCATAAGGTACTTGGAGGTCTAAGGTATTTCCACAAGTTTCAATCAGGTACTTGTGGATGAGAATACTGCGTGAGGTCTACTATTCACAGAACTACTAGTTATAAGTGCTGCTAAAATGATGGTCAAGTACCTTAGTTCACAATAGTATAGAAAGAATAGAGGAAAGATTATATATAAACTACATAAACACTACATAATCAAACATAGCTCAGTATTATGTGTCATGTCAATACAAAACTACAGTTTAACCAAGTTATATAGAATCTCCATATTATTATATTGAGACCATTATAATATTGATATAATATGAGAAAGGTTAGGTATATGATTAGATTATATTAGCACTACATAAACACTACATAATCAAACATAGCTCAGTATTATGTGTCATGTCAATACAAAACTACAGTTTAACCAAGTTATATAGAATCTCCATATTATTATATTGAGACCATTATAATATTGATATAATATGTGAAAGGTTAGGTATATGATTAGATTATATTAGTGTTATTAGTTTAGACATTTATTTTTTTTTAATTCTAATTATAAGCTGAATGTGAGTCGGAACAGGCAATAGCCTAGTCCCTGTTTGAAAGAAGAAGATATGGGAAAGGTTCTTTTCACTACGAATATCACATAAACAATAGTTACCAATCACAAATATCACAAAATATTATGAATCACCTCTTTCCGTAATCTAGTAAAGTAGCAGCCGATGAATTTTGCAACATGTCCTATGGACTTGTGGCAACAGATTGTTGATCAGCTAAATCCGAGAACGACTTCATCAATGACAGCCGATAAAGAGCAACAATCACGCTTCGACCAATAATAACAATTTCGCCAACAACAAAACCGTAAATTACTATCAAACAATTCCTGAACCGGAACTGACCAGCCGTTAATTATAACCGGCCGTTAATTGTAACCAGCCGTCAACTGCTAACCGGGCCGCCGATTGCACAATTTGACACACGACATCGTTTTGTTTGAAGCACAATTTTTAATCACTAGCATAAACAACAAATTCGGTTGAGAAACAATCAATGAAACTAGTTCGGCAAGCTGCTGATAGATAGAGTGCGGACGAATTTTGCCAATCGTTTACGACTGTAGTGATCTAATTCATATTAATATTTATATTTTATTTCGAGTAGCAATATTTAATCTTCTTTATCCTCAGTTTCTTCCTTCATGTTTCCTTTCTCAAATTCTCTTCCTAAAAGTGAATTTCTTCAATTTCGTTTCTTATCATTCCACTCATTCTTTTTCCTATAATACTTCTCTCTACACTTCAATTCATGATTTTAAACTATTTCCTCTTCATAGTCATTTTTATCATCTACTTTTTCATACTGTTCTTTTCTTCCTCAGTATCTTCTTCTCATTCACGATTCAATCCTCCACTCTTATCTTCATATTCATCTGCATCTCCTCTGCCATTCATTCTTCTCCTTTTACTATTTATTAGTCACTTTTATTGTACCTCCTGTCTTACAGCTTTTTCTCTCCATTTTCTTCTCCTTGTCTTTCCTTTTATCTCCTCACATTCTTCTCCTACATCCTTTCTACCTTCGCCACACTCTTCATAACCTTCTCCTCCTCTTTATTTTTCTCTTCTTATTTCTTTCTGTTCCCTTTCTAATTTTCTATTTCCTATATCCCTCCTCGTTCTCCTTTCTACTTCTTCTCATCATAACAATTATTCACATTTTCCACTTCTTGTATTGTTCTTTCTTTTCATATCTTTCTAACAATTCGTCCACTAAATCATTTCAAATTAATAGTTCATTTGTTGAATTCAAATTGATATTTTAGAGCTCCATATCTATTGAAAAAACACTATTAAATATTATAGTTTTCATTGGAGCACTAAATTGATGTTTCCTATTCAAAATTTCCACACTCGTAGTCTAGATTACTGAGATAAATAAATCAAATTTATTGATACAAATCACTGAAATAAAGAATAGAAAAGACATCTAACGACGTTTTTATTCTAATCAAATTCTATTTTCAATGCTTGCAAAAACACTTACATGAATTATTTATGTGTGTAACAACTGTATCAATAACAAATCAAAATCAAAAAAAAAATATATAAAGCAAAATAAGTAAAAAATCGATAGTCCTATAATAATATTTATTCAGTACGATAATTATGGTGATACTGTGGCCAGTTGGTTAAGCGACGCGAAGGCGGTAGCGTGCCGGGATTGGTGACCGCTGTCTGCTCTCGACGAGTGGGTTGCCTCATTCTCTATTATGCGATCAAGGACAGGCAAAGGCATTAGCAGCTGTGGAGCTGCAGACATTGTTTTGCAATAACGGCGGAAATTTATGTATTTATTGTTTCAACAAGGTGGCTCGATATCTGAAGCCTGGTCTCCACTTCTGCCTCCAAGTAATGCATTGTGTTTTCAGGCTGTCGGGTATTGACTCCATTCATATTCCAAGTCCTAATATTCCATTACGCATTATAAATAATATATTTCATAAACTATTGTTTATGATTATACAACTATTGTTGTATGGTCATAGCATATTTTTAACATAAGATAGACACTCATATTGATAGTATAATAGAATAACTTGTTTGAATAGTAATCTATAAGAGCTGAAAAATAACAAGATTGAAAAAAATGAATGAGTTCTAGCATAGACTAAATGAACAGAGTCTGTGGTTTTAGGAAGTGGTTTAGTCTTGAATCTGTGGTTTTAGGAAGTGTTTTAGTCTTGAATCTGTGGTTTTAGGAAGTGTTTTAATCTTGAATCTGTGGTTTTAGGAAGTGTTTTAGTCTTGAATCTGTGGTTTTAGGAAGTGTTTTAATCTTGAATCTGTGGTTTTAGGAAGTGTTTTAGTCTTGAATCTGTGGTTTTAGGAAGTGTTTTATCTTGAATCTGTGGTTTTAGGAAGTGTTTTAGTCTTGAATCTGTGGTTTTAGGAAGTGTTTTAATCTTGAATCTGTGGTTTTAGGAGTGTTTTAGTCTTGAATCTGTGGTTTTAGGAAGTGTTTTAATCTTGAATCTGTGGTTTTAGGAAGTGTTTTAGTCTTGAATCTGTGTTTTAGGAAGTGTTTTAATCTTGAATCTGTGGTTTTAGGAAGTGTTTTAGTCTTGAATCTGTGGTTTTAGGAAGTGTTTTAATCTTGAATCTGTGGTTTTAGGAAGTGTTTTAGTCTTGAATCTGTGGTTTTAGGAAGTGTTTTAATCTTGAATCTGTGGTTTTAGGAAGTGTTTTAGTCTTGAATCTGTGGTTTTAGGAAGTGTTTTAATCTTGAATCTGTGGTTTTAGGAAGTGTTTTAGTCTTGAATCTGTGGTTTTAGGAAGTGTTTTAATCTTGAATCTGTGGTTTTAGGAAGTGTTTTAGTCTTGAATCTGTGGTTTTAGGAAGTGTTTTAATCTTGAATCTGTGGTTTTAGGAAGTGTTTTAGTCTTGAATCTGTGGTTTTAGGAAGTGTTTTAGTCTTGAATCTGTGGTTTTAGGAAGTGTTTTAATCTTGAATCTGTGGTTTTAGGAAGTGTTTTAATCTTGAATCTGTGGTTTTAGGAAGTGTTTTAGTCTTGAATCTGTGGTTTTAGGAAGTGTTTTAATCTTGAATCTGTGGTTTTAGGAAGTGTTTTAGTCTTGAATCTGTGGTTTTAGGAAGTGTTTTAATCTTGAATCTGTGGTTTTAGGAAGTGTTTTAGTCTTGAATCTGTGGTTTTAGGAAGTGTTTTATCTTGAATCTGTGGTTTTAGGAAGTGTTTTAGTCTTGAATCTGGGTTTTAGGAAGTGTTTTAATCTTGAATCTGTGGTTTTAGGAAGTGTTTTAGTCTTGAATCTGTGGTTTTAGGAAGTGTTTTAATCTTGAATCTGTGGTTTTAGGAAGTGTTTTAGTCTTGAATCTGTAGTTTTAGTCTTGAATCTGTAGTTTTAGGAAGTGTTTTAGTCATGAATCTGTGGTTTTAGGAAGTGTTTTAATCTTGAATCTGTGGTTTTAGGAAGTGTTTTAGTCTTGAATCTGTGGTTTTAGGAAGTGTTTTAATCTTGAATCTGTGGTTTTAGGAAGTGTTTTAGTCTTGAATCTGTGGTTTTAGGAAGTGTTTTAATCTTGAATCTGTGGTTTTAGGAAGTGTTTTAGTCTTGAATCTGTGGTTTTAGGAAGTGTTTTAATCTTGAATCTGTGGTTTTAGGAAGTGTTTTAGTCTTGAATCTGTAGTTTTAGTCTTGAATCTGTAGTTTTAGGAAGTGTTTTAGTCATGAATCTGTGGTTTTAGGAAGTGTTTTATCTTGAATCTGTGGTTTTAGGAAGTGTTTTAGTCTTGAATCTGTGGTTTTAGGAAGTGTTTTAATCTTGAATCTGTGGTTTTAGGAAGTGTTTTAGTCTTGAATCTGTGGTTTTAGGAAGTGTTTTAATCTTGAATCTGTGGTTTTAGGAAGTGTTTTAGTCTTGAATCTGGATTTTTAGGAAGTGTTTTAATCTTGAATCTGTGGTTTTAGGAAGTGTTTTAGTCTTGAATCTGTGGTTTTAGGAAGTGTTTTAATCTTGAATCTGTGGTTTTAGGAAGTGTTTTAGTCTTGAATCTGTGGTTTTAGGAAGTGTTTTAATCTTGAATCTGTGGTTTTAGGAAGTGTTTTAGTCTTGAATCTGTAGTTTTAGTCTTGAATCTGTAGTTTTAGGAAGTGTTTTAGTCATGAATCTGTGGTTTTAGGAAGTGTTTCAGTCTTGAATCTGTGGTTTCAGGAAGAAAATTGTAATAAAGATTGTCTCAATTGTAGCACCATATTGTTAGCTTTACCATCACTTAGCCTGTTAGATCAGCAAGTATAACAAATTTAGTACTAAAGTGCGAGATAAATTACTTTTAACACAGCTCTTTCTAGAAGACGGAGAAGTCCGATGCTCTATCCTCCACTAATCACTCCCACTACCTAGCAGCATTCTCCTTCTTTTGTGTCTGAGTGAGAGAGCTTTGTAACACGAGGCACCAACACTCCCCTCCAGCTATTGCTGGCCTTGCTCCAAGTAGTGTACTGGTCAGCAGGTATATTGGTTTGTGTATGTTACGGAGATGTTTTCATCGCAAGAACATGAAGCAAAATGACACGGCGCATCCAATTGTGCGCAGGATGTCCGTCTGTCTCTATGCTACAAACTGTGGAGGGAGAAATGGGTTTCTCCTCTTCATGTTAAAAGTAATTTATCTCGCACTTTAGACTGTTCCCTATAAGATAGTTATGGAAGTAGCCATGTTAGTATCATCCACAATTATTTATTGCTGTGAGAAATTACAAGAGATTAAGGAAAAGTTGATAATTGACATACTATATATTATGTAGAATATAAATATAGATATTATAATGATATCTTAATCTACCTACAAGCTCTCTCATAGACAGCCTTCTAGAATAATAATGAAGTAAGGATTTCCTGTAGCAAAACTGCAGTACCTGGTTTTAAAAACACCTAAAATTAATTGTCTTCCATAGAACCTATTCAAACTTTCAAACCTGAATGAAGAATCTTGAAAGTATCAGACGAGAATTTTGGTCAATCAGAGACAATATCCCGTCGTTTTGAATCCACTAACGCTTTCTGGTACTACTTATATCTGACAAAACCTTTACACGATTACATCAAGCCCTAGAGATATTCGTTATAACACTGTGCAAAACACTATTTATTTTCCAAAAAGTGATAAATTACCACCGTCAAGCCCTAGTAAGTTCTCAATGCTTAGTTCTCAAAGTATACTTATCTACTTTGGTATATAAGTAGTATATTAGTATATACTGTACTTGAGTATATTATTAGTAGTCTTCTCACTACATAAATTACTATTCACAGTTCCCTCCTCACTATAAACTATCCTTTCAAAAAAATACTTGCAAACCGAACATAGTAAACATCTAGTGAATTAGTTTGCATTTATGACTGCAAGTCAGTGTATTAAAACATCCTGACGTCGCGGGGACGTCATAAACGCAAGTCTCGAAAGGCCATTAAAGTATTCTTCGGGGAGAAACCATGAAATACCATCTGTTGCAAGAGAGAGAGAGAGAGAGAGAGAGAGAGAGAGAGAGAGAGAGTGAATGAGTGAGCAGAGCAACAACCTGAACAGATCTCTTTCAATGATAAGAATGGCGTCAGGCTGTGAAAATTAGTACGAAGTACGGCCAGAAAATAGCAGCACATTGAGGGAGCCATCTTGTACAATACTTTGAACTTTATATTCTTGCTTTCCCTGAACGTCCATATTAATATCTATTATATCTATCATATCAAATCTCTTTACTAATCTTGAATTCAATTGGAATCGACTCGATTCAATTCGTCATCTTCTTCACCGGATGATGGAATCTATTACATAATGTGTTTTGAATGTGTTTTCTTTTTTCATAGTGTAATTTTGTTATGCACTTGTATTCATATTGTATGTACTCGTATATTATTTAGAGTTGAAGTTCAATTGTTTTCCTTTTTCTTCATCATCTCCTCCTCCTTCTTCTCGCTTCATCTTCTTCTTCTTCTCGCTTCAACTTCTTCTTCTTCTCTTCACTCCTTCTTCTTCTTCTTCTTCTTCTTCTTCTTCTTCATAGTGTAATTTTGTTATGCACTTGTATTCCTATTGTATGTATATTATTCAGAAAAAAGTTAAATTGATTTTCATCTTCTTATTCTTCTTCTCGCTTCAACTTCTTCTTCTTATACTTCACCTTCTTTTACTTCTTTTTCTTCTTCTTCTTTTTTTACTTCTTCTTCTTCTCCTTTTTCTTTTTCTTCTCCTTCTTCTTCTTCTTCTTCATCTTCATAGTGTAATTTTGTTATGCACTTGTATTCATATTGTATGTATATTATTCAGAAAAAAGTTAAATTGATTTTCATCTTCTTATTCTTCTTCTCGCTTCAACTTCTTCTTCTTATACTTCACCTTCTTTTACTTCTTTTTCTTCTTCTTCTTTTTTTACTTCTTCTTCTTCTTCTCCTTTTTCTTTTTCTTCTCCTTCTTCTTCTTCTTCTTCATCTTCATAGTGTAATTTTGTTATGCACTTGTATTCATATTGTATGTATATTATTCAGAAAAAAGTTAAATTGATTTTCATCTTCTTCTTCTTCTTCTTCTTTTTTTACTTCTTCTTCTCCTGTTCCTCTTTTCTTCTTCCTCTTTTCTTCTTCTTCTTCTTCTCTTCACTCCTTCTTCTTCTTCTTCTTCTTTTCTTCTTCTTCTTCTCGCTTCATCTTCTTCTTCTTCTTCTTCTTCTTCTCTTCACTCCTTCTTCTTCTTCTTCTTCTCGCTTCAACTTCTTCTTCTTATACTTCTCCTTCTTTTACTACTTTTTCTTCTTCTACTACTACTTTTTCTTCTTCTTCTACTCCTTTTTCTTTTTCTTCTCCTTCTTCTTCTTCTTCTTCTTCTTCATAGTGTAATTTTGTTATGCACTTGTATTCATATTGTATGTATATTATTCAGAAAAAAGTTAAATTGATTTTCATCTTCTTATTCTTCTTCTCGCTTCAACTTCTTCTTCTTATACTTCACCTTCTTTTACTTCTTTTTCTTCTTCTTCTTCTTATACTTCACCTTCTTTTACTTCTTTTTCTTCTTCTTCTTCATCATCTCCTCCTCCTTCTTCTCGCTTCATCTTCTTCTTCTTCTTCTCCTCCTCCTCCTCTCCTCCTCTCCTCCTCCTCCTCCTCCTCCTCCTCTCCTCCTCCTCCTCCTCCTCCTCCTCCTCCTCCTACTTCATCTACTTCTTCTTCATCACCATCATCCCATAATTCACATTCTTCCATTCCTACTTTTCATTCAACTCTTGCTCAAATTTCTCGCCTCTTACAGAAACTTCAACCAACTCTTCTCTTCCCACAATTCACCATCCTTTTCATGTTGGACACATTTCACTCCACCCCTAATCTGCTTCCCAGGCCAGCAACAGACAACATCAAATGAACACACCGAACAATAAATAATAATTTGAGAGCGTCTTCACTCTTGAAAATAACAAACGGCCGCCCATAAAATTCAACAAGCCAACAAGTCTCTCGGCGCACAGTTTCTGAAAACGTTCATTGTTTGTAGAAGGTTAACGAACGTGCAGTCTGTTGAGCTTTTAAACAGTTGATAAGTTCCAAGAACACTTGCGCGTTCCTCAGGACGATGAAGATGAAAATCAAGATGACGAGGCTATCAACTAGAAAAGAAGGAGAACTGAACAAAGAAGAGTGGGAACAAGACACAACGGAGAATTTCTTATCCTTTGAGAGAGAAAGAGATTGATTGATTGATTGATTGAGTACTTTATTTATGTAGATTACAATATATACTGTCTTATACACTTATATACAATAGCTTACAATACAGCAAAATTATAGATGAATTTACATAATATAGACTGAGAAAATAATTATTGAACTGTATATGATATGAAAAAGCAGTTTTTAATATAATACCTATAGATAATAATCATATTGTTATGCATCTACATAAATTGGCGGAGCTTTGGACATATCATTGTCCATTCTTCGGAAAGAATATTAAAAATACCCTCCCCACTAACTCTCTACCAAAAAGAAAGAGAAAGAGAGAGATAGATAGATAGATGAAATAGATAGATAGATTGATTGATTGAGTACTTTATTTATGTAAATTACAATATATACTGGCTTATACACTTATATACAATAGCTTACAATACAGAAAAATTATGGATGAATTTACAAAATATAAATTAAGAAAAAATTATTGAGCTGTATATAATATGAAGAAAAAACAATTTGTAATAACTATAGATAGAATAGATAATATTGTTATGCATCTACATAAATTGGCATATCAATGTCCATTCTTTGGAAAGAATATTCGAAGTATTCTTCCCACTAACTCTCTACCAAAAGACAGTGAGAGCGACAGAGAGTGAGTGATAGTGAGAGAGAGAGAGAGTGTGAGAGAGAGAGTGACAGAGAGAGGGAGTGTGTGTGAGAGAGCAAAAGACAACATCAAATGAACACTCTCAAAAGAGAGTGAGAGCGACAGAGAGAGAGTGAGAGCGCGCGCGACAGTGAGTGAGAGAGAGAGCGACAGAGAGTGAGAGAGAGAGAGAGTGACAGAGAGAGGGAGTGTGTGTGAGAGAGGAGGAGAGAAAGAGAGAATTTGAGAGTGACACAGAAAGAGTGACAGAGAGGGAGAGTGAGAGAGAGACTAAAAAGCGAGAAACTCAACTATAAAGCGTAAGGGAGCAAAAGCACTATAGAAGTATCTCACAATAGATGTTATAATAAGAGTATAGACAAAGAAGTTTTGCACATAATAAGTTGCTTCATTATGAAGGCTTTATACTACCTGTAATAGGATAGACTTCACTTTATAGCCACCTTCAGTGAACCAATGTGTGATTGACTTCTTCTAGTATATGCTAGAAAAGGAAACATAGAATGATTGAAAATGTAGACTTTGGACATAAGGTTTTGTAATTGGGCAGTTAGCACAATTAATTGTGCCAATTGAAATGGAATCTCAGTTAAAACTGGATCAAATCAATATCAAGTTCAATGTGATTTATCTAAACCACTAGCCGATTCAATCTTTCTATAAGGGGACTAGAGAATATGAAACTATGAGAATATGAACTTTTAAAATACTGCTTGATACACAACACACAAAAAACAAATCCTCACAAAGTTGCTTTTAGCATCGTAATAACTAACAAAAATGATGAGAGATAGAAAAAAGAAAAATCCCATTATTGAAGAATGGAATATTTATGAAGAGAATATTAATATTTAAAAGGCAATCAATCAGAAAACTTCAGTATAAAACGTGAAGAATGGGGGAAATGGGAAATACAATGATGATGATGATGATGATGATGATGATGATGGAAATATAATATAAGCCTGTTGTACCTTTTCTCAATAATTCACAGTTGTATCTATCAATGTATAAATAAATAATGGAGGAAAATCTAGGTCGATTCTAGCTACAATATAAATCAGAATTTGATAGAATAGAACAATATTGGAGAGAATACGAGTAGGGAAAAAAGCAGGAAGGAGAAAAGTATAAAAACTATAAAATGGAGGAAGAAGAAGATAGGAGGTTGAATGTCGGAGGAAGGGTGAATCCAGAAAAAGTAGGGAATGAAGAGAGAAAAAAATAGAATGATGAATATCGGAGAAAGGGGGAAACTATAAAAGATCGAAAATTGAGAGAGACGAAGGTAGAATGTGAATGTCTGAGGAAGGGAGAAACTAGAAGAAGTAGAGGGAGGGAATGAGTAGGAGATAGAAAGATGATGATGATGTTGATGACAGGAGTGGAAAACCGTTGAGTGCACTTAATCCATGAGCATGAAGCCGACAGCGAGGAGAGCCTGATTGCAAGCAGAGTGTAAACAATCGGTTGCCATGGCAACGAACACTGAAAACAAGTTCACGGCCGAAGCCAGCAACTGAGATAACAGATTGCAGATTGTAAGGTAAGTGCATTACCGCAATACCCCTCGGAGTAAATGCAAAATTTTTATCAGCTTTTTTTATTGCAACTGATGGCAACAGTTGATGAAGAGACATAAAGGTGCATTTTCGTTTGTGCGTAAACTTCCGCAGTCGACGACGATAAGCATTGTTGACATATATATTGTCCAAATTTCAAGTGTGCTAAAACAGCTGATCAAATAACTTTTTCCTACAGTTACCTTGGAAAGTGACCATTCCTGCACTGATTACAGAACGCAAAGAATCACTTTTCCGCTCTAGTGCGCAAAGTATTACTTTGCATACTCTTAATACTTTGCGTATTATCTTGCAGCCATCCCAATCAGCTGTTGACATTGTTGGCGTGTATTTTGAATGCAAATTTGTTCTATCTATATTTTTTCTGATTTTCAAATAATTAAAAATGAGAACTCATTAAATTATACATTTTGAATATTATTAATTATTCATTATTTCAAAAAATATTTTTTCATTCATAAATTGATTGGTTGAAAAATTATTTAGAAATTAAGATTTACTCATAATTATTCAAATTTTCAAATTAAATGGATTAATTTAATTTTTAATTTGAATGAATTATAGATTATTGATTTTCAATTAAATTATCAAGTTTAAAGTAAATTAAAGTTGTTATTAATAACAAAATTATACAGACAAACTTTTGATGGATTTCAGCCATCATTTTACCCATAATCAACTGTAACTGTAGGAAAAATTTAATGTGAAATACGAGAGCAAAGTTCCTCGAGAGCTGGTACTGAATTTGGGGGTCGTCACCCCTGAGTTAGCTACATTGTCAGTTATTATGGGTTAGTGGATAAACCATCATATCTACTTAAATCTACATAGAAGAGATTTTTTGGTAGAGAGTTAGTGGGGAGGATATTTTTAATATTCTTTCCGAAGAATGGACATTGATATGTCCAAAGCTCCGCCAATTTATGTAGATGCATAACAATATAATTATCTATAGTTATTATATTACAAATTGCTTTTTTATATCATATACAGTTCAATAATTATTTTCTTAGTCTATTTTATGTAAATTCATCTATAATTTTGCTGTATTGTAAGCTATTGTATATAAGTTGTGTATAAGCCAGTATATATTGTAATCTACATGAATAAAGTACTCAAGCAATCAATCATAAAGGATAAAATCAAAACTAATCTAAAATTGTGAAGAAATAGAAAATGAATATTCTATCCAACATTCCCACTGTAAATAATATAATAATATTAACCAAATTATTATTCAACTAACTCAATATTCGCCAGCATTCCATTTTATTATCCAGAACAATATCTACTAACACATTCATTGAATGTGATGTATTCAATGAATACATTAGCAAGTAACCAGGATAGATACATAGAGATAGAAGATAGAATACATGGAATGATGAATGAGAGATGAAATATAGAAGAGAAAGCAGCCTGGAAATTGCTAACCACAAGTTATACAGTTAATTAAACAATAAGACCGATTAGTTGTTATGCAATTTGACAACAAGTTTATCGTCTCGAAAACTATTACGGCTATTGAGATGGAAGAAAGATACAGTTGGAAAACAAGAAGTACAGGACTGAGAGAAGATTGGAGGAAGATAGAAAGAGGAGTGGAGAATTGTGGTAAAAGAAGAGAGGAAGAGATAGGCTAGAAAGATGAGAAATTGGGAAAGATATTGAAATAAGAAAAGGCAGAGTAGAAGAATGCAATTTGACAACAAGTTTATTGTCTCGAGTTCTATTATGGAAATTGAAATGGAAGAGCGAAATACAGTTGGAAATGAAGGAATGAAAAGTAGATAGAAGATTGAAGAAAGGTAGAGAGAGAGAGATGGAGAATGGTGATAAAAGGAGAGAGGTGAGATAGAAAAGATGGATAATTGAGAAAGATATTGGAATAAGGAAAGGAAGAGTAGAAGAATGCAATTTGACAACAAGTTTATCGTCTCGAAAACTATTACAGATATTGAGATGGAAGAAAGATACAGTTGGAAATGAAGGAATGGAAAGTAGATAGAAGATTGAAGAAAGGTAGAGAGAGAGCTGGAGAATGGTGGTAAAAGGAGAGAGGTGAGATAGATAAGATGGATAATTGAGAAAGATATTGGAATAAGGAAAGGCAGAGTAGAAGAAGAATGTGGAGAAGAGGAAAACATCAAAAGATAATGGAGCTGAAGACGAAGAGGGAAAAAGAGAATGAGAAAAAAGAAGAGGAAGTTTTAGAGGAGGAGGAGGGAAAAAAGAGAAGTAGGGGAGACGAATGTGAAATTATGGTGTATTAATAAAAGAAGACGGAGGAAAAGAAGATAAATGAGGAGCTGAAGAAGGAAAACACAATGAAAATGGTGAGGAGAAGGAATAGAATAGAATAGCTGCCTTTATTTTTACCCAGGAGGGCGGAGTTAGGGCGCAGCCGGCCCTCTCTTACACTCAACCCTCTGAAATACATCTTCAACAAGGAAGAGAGATAGGTTTAATAATGGAGTAAGTGAAAGTGGATAGGAGAAATAATGAATAATAAACTTTTAAGGAGAGGAGGAACAAGAGCTAAAAGGAAAAGAAAGAGAAGAAATATCGTAGGATTAAAGAGGTTGATAATGCAACAATGGTAACATCGCATAATGCTAAGATAGTAAATCAGACTTGGAGGTCGCGACCTTTTTAAATTGAAAAAAAAGAAAGTCACTGGCAACAGAGATGGAGAATCTAGTACAGAGATCGATAAAAATTGACAGGAGAGAGAGAGAGAAAGAGTACGAATATAATGTGTAATGACGAAATGCGGCGAACGAAGAAGAAGCATAGAGAAAATGCAAGAAAACCAGATAAGACAAATGATGTGATAGAAGCAAGTCGCTTGAAGTGAAAGTGGACTCACAGCCCTATTTATTACCATTGGTATTCTTTCCGACAGGCATGCATGTATAAAACCAACACATAAACTTATGCACTTTGACCTGTGCAAGTACTCGCTTACATTATTCAAACAATGTCTGGTTACAGCCCAAATCTTGCATAAACATCTGTAGGGTGAACAGTCACAGATAAGACTCAAATTTCCTAAATATCAGGATCAATTTATATTGAAGGTCGAATTATGCTAATTTTGCAGAACAAACTGCAGACGCGGTTGCATCACGTGATGTACGAGAATGTATTTTTTCAGTGCCTCACGTTATTATATTTGTAGAAGTGAAGCTGTTGCAATCTAGTGAATTTAATGCAATGTATGTCAATGAAAACACTCAATGACATGTTTCCCAATTCTGTATTACTACGATTTTTCAAAATAAGCTAATTTTCGTATTATCTAGAATCGAATAATCTGATAATCGATTTTTCAGAAATTATCCTATCTACGATAAGAATAGATTATTTATCTTAACACATGCCTCCTATTTCCCAAGTCTGGAGAAGCTTGGAAGATCCTAAATTGCAGTCAATAAAGTTGAGTCATGTCAAATGACTACCTTGGAATAATTATAAAATCAACCTAAATCATGAGTTAGAGCATGTTAAACAGTCACAATTGGACCAATAATCGAGTTCGATATGAGATTCCATTTACGCTGTTACAAGACATTAATCAAACTCTACCAACAGTCTAGGTGTTAATTTATTCAACCCTAGTCAAATTTTCACTTACTCAACTGAATTAGCGTTGAAGGTTGGTTGCCTGGCTAATCCGTTTTCAACCTGTCTCAGGAATTTCATAAAAACTTCACTTTCATCAAGCAAAATTTAATAAGTAATTGACAATGGAAAGATGAACTTGTAGAGAGGTTTTAGACAGAATTAATTGCAAGGATTCCAATTAGAGTTTCAAGGGAGAGCGAGTAGAGTCCTGTGAGGATTTTGAACGCTAATTCTGTAAGTGCCGTTTGTTTAGACTTTATTGGGTTTCAAGTTTTTCTTCAAGATTGGAAGGTTTTCAGAGGGTAGCGTACTCTCCTGAAGTTTTTCATGATGTTTAAGTGTTAAAGTTTTTAAGTGTTGAAAGGTTAACTTATTCATTGAGGTCATTAATTTATAAATATAATATTTTAGAGAATCTTGAGATTCTCAAGATTAAAAGACTAAGTAAGACTCTGAGATTCGTAAGATTAAAGTGAACTCTATCGAATATTCATTGTGAACTACGAGAGTTTCTATTAATGTATTGGAAGATTTCTAATTAGGTTAATGATAGACCGGGAGACAATTTATTTCAAGAGGAATTTTTGATCTTTGGAATCAGTTCTAGTCATATACGAGATTGGTTAATCGTACATTGGTTATCCTATGGTTCTATCTATAATTCTACGATTTCTACTAACATTTTTTTTGGGAGGTTAGTTTCCGATGAGAATTGGCAACGTCCGGACCTTAAAACCTTATAACATTCTAAAAGTTTTCAACTGTAAGATCCAACATTTTGGTCCTCAATTCCATTAGTATGAAACTTCCCTCTAAAAGAGACTCAATTCCCAAAGACAAGGAATCCCCAATAGAATCAGAGACATAACTAGGTCAAGAAGGCTACAGATTCTGGATACCCCACTTATCCCATACTCTCACAAACTTGAGCTCTCTATTCTACCCATCAATCAATCTGAAGCAATCATCTCAATTAGCTGCATCTAAAGCTGTACCCCTGGTACCGTGATAGAACGATTAACAATTAAACTATTTACGATTGATCTGAAGCCCTATATCAAACTATAACTTCATATAAGGTATTTTTGCTAAGCTGTGCAGTTGTATTAAGATGTGAACTATAAATATAGGCCTACAACAACTCAATCACAGTATGTCAGGATGTATATCGATGAATATAATTTCTCAGTACCTAATATCTATTGCTATATAAATATATCATATTATACTGTTATTACTTTCCTTGCCCTACTACCATAGGTAAGGAAAGTATTGCTTTCCAAAAAAAATTAAGGTACCCCAATTTCAAGTTTTCTATACGTTTCAAGGTCCCCTGAGTCCAAAAACATGATTTTTGGGTATTGGTCTGTGTGTGTGTGTGTGTATGTGTGTGTGTGTGTATGTGTGTGTGTGTGTGTATGTCTGTGAACACGATAACTCCATTCCTAATTAACCGATCGACTTGAAATTTTAAACTTAAGGTCCCTATACCATGAGGACCCGACAATAAGAAATTCAATAAAATTCAATTCAAGATGGCGGAAAAAATAGCGGATAATTACTAAAAAACCATGTTTTTCACGTTTTTCTCGAAAATGGCTCTAACGATTTTCTTCAAATTTATATCATGGATAGCTATTTATAAGCCCTATCAACTAGCATAAGTCTCATTTCTGGGAAAATTTCAGGTGCTCCGTAATATTCTTGAGAAAAATGGCGGAAAATTACTAAAAAACCATGTTTTTCTCGAAAACGGCTACAACGATTTTCTTCAAATTTATACCATGGATAGCTATTTTTAAGCCCTATCAACTGGCATAAGTTTCATTTCTGGGAAAATTTCAGGAACTCCGTAATATTCTTGAGAAAAATGGCGGATAATGACTAAAAATCCATGTTTTTCACCGTTTTCTCGAAAACTGCTCTAACGATTTACTTCAAATTCATACCATGGATAGATATTCATAAGCACTATCAACTGGCATGAGTCTCATTTCTGGGAAAATTCCATGAGCTCCGTAATATTCTTGAGAAAAATGGCGGATAATGACCAAAAACCAAGTTTTTCACGGTTTTCTCAAAAACGGCTCTAACGATTTTCTTCAAATTCAAGCCATGGGTAGTTCATAAGTCCTATCAAATGACATGAGTTTTTTCCTTGGAAAATTGCAGGAGCTCCGTAATATTCTTGAGAAAAATGGCGGATAATTACTAAAAAACCATGTTTTTCACGATTTTTTCAAAATAACGACCGATTTTTTCAAATTCATACTTTGTATAGTTATTTATCAGCTCTATTAACTGGCATGAGTCTCCTTCTGGGAAACTAATGGGGGTCCACCCCATCCTTGAGAAATGGACTTTGTAACCTCCTTCTCGTGCATGAGGTAGGTAGGTAGAGCAGTTCATAAAAAGAACACATAGTCGAGATATTTCATCTGTAGAACAGCTGTTTTGACGACTTTAAAAAAATGTTGACTAAAAAAATCATTGAATTTCACAATTTACACAAAGGAAAAAGTACTCTGAAAACAAATATATATACACATATACAAAAGTTTGATCGTAGTTTCGAATATGAGCAAGGAAAGTTGTGTGAGTGTACCACACCAGATTTTTTTAGTTTGATAGCTATGTTGATTCTAGCTTTAAATTGAATATTGTTGTTATGCTTGTACTGCTAGCATTATTGTAACCAATAAAGAATTATAATTATGTAAAATTTTCATGAAATAGACTCAATTCAATTCAAATTTTTCATGGGACTATATTGATCTAAACATTTTTTCAAATGCTAATAAATTAATGAATAATTATTATTAATCCTGTTGTACCTTTCCCAATCATCCATAGTTGAGGATGATATTGTATGTATCAATGTATAAATAAAATCAACCACTAAATCTATCTGATGCTTAGTAAAGTAAATCTTCTCTAGCACTAGCAATATCCATCTAGTGCACTGAATCTCTCTGAAACTTTGTGAATCTATCTTTCTCTAGCACTAGTCTGTGACATCTATCACTTCTCTAGCACTAGTCTGTTATATCTATCAATTTCACAGGATCGGGACTAGATCTGCTTCTAGGGTAAACAATAGTGTCCTACTCTTGATTCCTGAGGGAATGGTCTAGTCACATCTTAGCAGTCTGCAGTCGTCTTCTCAACTGTCACAAGCGACAAGGGACTAAACCCAGTCAAACCGAGTTGTCTGTAGCAAACGATTTCACGTCTGAGAGCAAAGCCCAACACTGGAGAAGATTGAATGCCATGCTCCAAAATACTGGACGTTTCTGTTTGGGAGATGTCGAAAGTGGATTAAATCTATAATAATGCAGTCAATATAGACATAAAAAAGGGGGATGGACATAAAACGACATAAATTGCATGCACCAATGTATATATAGTAACTGGACTATAAGTAAAGTTTAATATTGTACCCTATTTTGTCTCTTACACCACTCAGCTATACATTTCTTTATAAAACGGTGGAATTGATTTTTAATTGCAATTAACATCTGTATTGATTTCATAATGTATTTATACATTTTGACAAAGAATCCACATGGATTAGAACATAGTTTTATGACACAAGATCCCCATGAATTATGTCCGTAAACATGACTTGGAAGGATTCTTCAATCCTCAATTCACAATCCTTCTCTTCTTTCAATCCTCCACTCTTCTTAGAAAAGGTACATTTCCGTTTCTGCGGAAATGCCGTCGTCAAAAAATGACAGGGTGAGGATCTCAAATTGGGTGAATTTTAAATTGTCTAAATAGCGTAAAAGATTATGTTCAATAATGTTTTGATGGGGAAGGTTGATTTAGTGCTTGTAATTGTCAATAATTATGTTGATTTACTTGTATATAAACACAAATAAAAAAAAATTATTGGATCAGATGTTTTAGCACATTTGAAATTTGGACAATATGAGTGTCTTCAAACAACAATGCTTGTCGTCGTCAACTGCGGAAGTTTACGCAAAAACGAAAATGCACCTTAATGGGGGTCTCCAACAGTGCTACATCGTACTGAAATCATTGGTCGTATCAAAATTTCCCGTCAAAAGGTGATCTTGGAACCTCCAACTTTTGCGTTACGTAATTCATGAATATAAAGATAATATCCATATAAAGATAGCCGTGAAAATCATATTGTTGGGTTTGACTTTCAAAACTAGGTACTCTACAGATGGTTACTTTGTAAAATTGGTTCATTATTTATATTTTTAAAAACTGATTAGTGAACTCGTATATGCTTCCGTTCTTCAACAATATTGTGAAATTTGTACAAACTTTAAAGTTTGTAAAATTTGTACATTATTTTCATAAACTACTAATGAACTCTAATATGCATCTGTTCTTCAACAATATTGTAAAATTTGTACAAACTTTAAACTATGTAAGATTTGTACTTTATTTTCAAAAACTGCTTAGTGAACTCTACTATGCATCTGTTCTTCAACAATATTGTAAAATTTGTGTAAACCTTAAACTTTGAAAAATTTGTACATTATTTTTAAAAACTGCTTAGTGAAATCAAATATGCTTCTGTTCTTCAACAATATTGTAAAATTTGTACAAACTTTAAAATTTGTACATCATTTTCAAAAACTGCTTAGTGAACTCGTATATGCTTCTGTTCTTCAACAATATTGTAAAATTTGTACAAACTTTAATCTTTGTAAAATTTGTAAATTATTTTTAAAAACTGCTTAGTGAAACAAATATTCGAATGTGCTTCTGTTCTTCAACAATATTTTGGACGCTATGATTATGTAGTTGTTGTGTGTATCATGTACTGCTACTTGCACTAGTAACGGAAAAAATGCAGTTGCAATAATTCCAAAAAACGACCAAGCTCTGCGATACAATATGGGGCAACTCCATTCAATCAGTCATGTACATTGCAATTGTGACCAGTGAAAGTTAATGGCTCAAATCACGAGATGTGAGGATGTTGGCCTCGCTAAGTACACATAACACGTGCATTTCTATCCTTCCTTTCGCTATGATATGATTCCGATTTTTTTATTTCTTTCTTTCCTCTTGAGGCACGTATCAAATCATACGTAATTTTTGTGCACCGCTATAAAATCACGTTCCTCTTTTCCAAATTTAAGGATATTTACCTCTATCCAAATATTTGGCAATATGTAGTCACAATGAACATACACATGGTGTATTGTGAATCATATAACTTCTCCTCTTACTTTTGTTCTTCTTCATCAACTTCTTCCTCTCTTTCTTCTTCTAATTCATCCCCTGATTCTGAGTTTGCTACTGATTCTTCTTCTTCTTTATTTTCTCCTTCTTCATCCCTTGATTCTGGATTTGCTCCTTTCTTCTTCTTCTTCTTCTTCTTCTTCTAATTCATCCCGTGATTCTGGTTGTGCATCATTTTTCCATTGCTATTCTTTTGCTAATCTTCCTTTATTTCATTCATTTCAAGATATTTTCAAAGAATCTTTCTATATTTTCATCTATTTCTTCCCCTATCCTAACGCCTTTCTTCGCCATATACAGTGGAATAATTCGGTTCATACTACATAGAATATGAAATCAATTGGATGTTGGTAAATATTTTTATATAGGATCTGTAAATTTGAATAAATAAATATTGATAATTGATATTCATACTTTTTCATATTTAGAAGATATAAAATCGAATAGATGTTATTCAATATTTATAACTAAATATCGGGGCACCGAGCTTCGTTCGTTATTTTCATTTATTGATAAACAGAACACAATTTATTCTATAAAATGATCATGTTTATATTTTACAGCTGGCTATACGTCAGCTTATGAATTTCGGGGATGAGATATTTTGATTTTCCACAGACGCACGTTTTTATTATCCAAAGACGACGAAAGTCTCAGCTGTTTTTCCTAGGATGAATTATCCTTTTCATGTCGTTCAGCGAGTTTTCCCAGGGATGAGACCTAGTGCAATCGATTTTTTATATCATAAACTTACTAAGTTCCAAATTTCGTGACAATCGTTAGAGCCGTTTTCAAGATCCGGTGAAATACGAACATATAAACAGAAATTGCTCGATTTATAGCATAGGATATGAATTTAATTTGATGAAATTTATATAAATTGAATTTAACATCATAACACCGATACAAGCCTTTAGTCTAGTCTACTAGCCTACTACTAGTCTAGTTTGTGATCATACATTCCATACATTGGAATTTACATGAATAAAGAAATCAAATCCCTCTCACACACTCTCTCTCTCTCTCTCTCACTCTCTCTCTCTCTCTCCTCTCTCTCTCCTCTCTCTCTCTCTCTCTCTCTCTCTCTCTCTCTCTCTCTCTCTCTCCTCTCTCTCTCTCTCTCTCTCTCTCTCTCAATCGATCCTCATCTATTGTCAACGATTTCACCTTATCGCCATCCTTTTCTCTCATCTAACAGTCGTGTGGTTTCCTATGCGAATTGTTCTCATACACTTTTCTTCCTATTTCCCAGTAATCACCAATTATATCGCCTTACGCCCACATTCCGAGACATGACTGAAAACCACAGAAAAAAATTATTGGGAATCGTGCAGATATCCTTATGCAATTTCCTCCATCTCACTAGAGGAGCGAATGTCATTATTTTAGCATATTCTCTTTGTTCCATGCTAATTTTCTTCCAAGTTCTTTTCTATTGGACGTATTTCTATTGGTGAAGTTGTGTCTGCTTGTATAATTTTATGTGGAGGAAAGTTAGATAAAGGTAACATCGAAGATATTTTATAACTTGCATCCTACAAGAAAGGAATAAATGTCTTCAAGATAGTTAGCAGCTTCTTAATTGAAATTCCTTTCAACAGGATTTTTAATAATTTATTTTATCAACAGTAAAATGCTTCTTTTTAGCTTTCTGTACAGGGCTACTTTTTATAGAAATAGAAAGAAAAATATAAATCTCAGTACCCTTTTTTGAATTACTTGATCACAACACGGTGATATTAAGTGCAATATTCGACTATAATTTGGTTTTTTAATCATTCTAAATTCAAATTTTTTAGCTCATATATATTTTTGTACAGAAATTGAACTTTAACTTTCCTCAGTAAGAGCATAACCTATTTTTTCGCACATTTTATTATCTATCGAAATTTGGGAACAGAATAGTTTTTTTGCCTGTTGTTCTATCCCGATCATATTCATATGATTTGTAATTGTATCAACAAATAAATAAATAACACATTATAAATGTCATTTTATCACTTGAAAATGGCATCAATGTGCAAAACATGTTGTGATTAAATAATTCAAAAAAGGGTACTGAGATTTTTATTTTTCTTTCTGCTTCTTTTTAGCCTTAGTTTAAGTATGGAAAGTTATCTCTTGAATTAACTCGAAATTAATCGTGGTTTTACTTCTTTAGTCTACTATTTTAAGAGAACCAAATTTGTACCCTTTGATTGCAATTTAAGTGTTATATTCGAATATTCTCCTTTTTTACTCATATCATTCAATAATTCCATTGATCCTCTATATTACATGTTACAGAGTTAATCAATACAAACTGTCAGCATAGATAACATCAATACAACCCATTCCATCAATACTGTTAGTCTGACGAGGATCTCACCATAGTATGAGAGTTCAATATTCTGGAATAACATTTTGAATCTCTCATTTAGGTATACAGTTTACTGGAGTTATTTTCAGCTTGAATCACACAAAAAGTGAATTTTAGTAACAAATGTCTTGTGCATGCTATGTTGTTGATGCGAAACTGGGTTACATCTGCTTCTGAATATTCCTGAATTAGCAGATGTTTATGAGATACAAGTCTGCTCCTACATCATTATCTTCTCCTTCCTCTTCTACTTCTTCATCCTGCTCTTCTCCTTCTCACAAGCTCGATTCTCATTTTATTCAATGTGAACTTCTCCTTTCTTCTCCTTCACCTTCTTTTTCCTTTTTTCCTTTTTCTCTATCTCTTCTTCCTCTTCTTTTTTCTTCTTCTTTCCATCATATTTTCTTCTTCTTCTTCTTTCTTCTTCTTCTTCATCTTCTTCTTTCCATCGTCATCTTCTTCTCCATCTCCTTCTTTTTATTTTCATTTTCCTTCTTCTTCTTCTTCCTTTCCTCTTCCTTTCCCTCTTCTTCTTCTTCTTCATCTTCTACTTCCTTTCCTTTCCTTTTCCCTTTTTTTCTTCTTCCTCCTCCTCTTCTTCTTCTCCTCCTCCTCCTTCTTCTCCTCCTCCTCCTCCTTCTTCTTCTTCATCATGCTTTTCACCTTCTATCCAGCTCGTTCCTCATTTTCTTCAATGAGAACTTCTTGTCTTCTCTCGTCTCATATTTCCGAGTTACTTCTATTTTCGAAACAGCAAACCAACGGTTTATTTGAATACAGCAACCTTGATGAGCATCTGTTGGCTACGTCTGCATAAATTTGGCAATGTTCACTGCTCCTTCCTTTGTTCTCAAATTTTTGTTCATTCAATTTTTGTTTAACCCATACATCAATTTAGTCAATTTTACAACTGATCATTCATAAATTAGCCTGCTAACACTACTAAAATATGGAATTTTTGACTAGTTTCTAACACTAGGAACAATACGTTCCTGCATTATGGAATGAACAATCTACAATCTTGAGGTAATAACCACGAGAATTGTCTCAGCTTAAACACGAAACAAATTTAGGAAATTACATTAATAATTTTTATGTTTTCTTTTTATTCATTTTCTCAGATTTTACGAAACATTTATTGGAAATAACATTCATGATTTTAATCTATTTTTGAGTTTGCTATGATGTGTACAAGGGGATAGATGGGTCATGGATAATTTTCAAAACCACTTTAACAGAGATTGAAGATTTATTAGAAATTATTGCAGTTAACCAGCTGCTCGAATATTATTAATGTATAATAAATACTCTAATTTAAAATAAATATTCAATGAACTCTATATAAAATAATAGAACTAAGGAGTTCTTCTAATGAAAATATTGACCAAAAACTAAACATCAGAAGGGAATTTGAAGAATGTGTCTGTCCAAAAATTGTGTCCAGACCGGGAATCGAACCCGGATACAGTTTCATTCTTAAAATTTCATCTTACTATTTAGTTCTTCATTCAACATTTGCAGTAGCAGAAGTAGTACTTTGATTTATAAAGCTTTAATTGGATATTTGTAATAATTATTAAACAGTAATACCACCATACCACTTTATGACAAAACCCCAAACCAGAGCTTCATGGAGTTTTTTCAAATCAAATTTATTGCCAAATTAATATAACTCGACAAAACATGAAAAAAATTCAGTTTCACACATTGGAAAATTAGTAACAAAATTACAAGAGCTTCCATTGAAACTAAATAATAATGTGATGTATAATATTGGCGTTACCAGTAAAACTTTGAGTTTAAATTCCGAATCCATAATAATTATAACAGGAAACAGGCAACTTCCATTCTGCACCCCTCAAACCTCCAGGTTACAAACTACCAACCCATAAACAACCTATTAGCAATTCAATGGCGACTAGCATTTCAAACTTTGAACTCTCCCAACTGCATACAAAAATGCAAAATTGACAGCCGAGTATTGTTCGTTGCCCGCATAATGCTTTATGGATTTGCAGCAAACGTCCATTTATCCATTCATCCATGCAGTCAATGCTCTATTGACTGGTGTGTGATAATACACATGCCAATACAAAGCACAAACCAGTCATGAATAAAATTCGTATCAATAGATGCAGTGCTATGTATAACTCTGGATTAAATGGTACAGTACTATTGTACTTCAAACATAAATGAACAACTACAGTATCAACCCCATACCAAAGAGAACTTCTATACTAGATTGTATAATCTGTATCCATACTAAACAGTTGTGTCAGAACTATATTCTATTGTTCTATATGTATGTGAAAGGATAAAGCAGCTGTATTTTGAACAGGTACTCAACATATACTTCCAATAGAATATTCAATAGGAATTAACATCTCATAAAACACAGACGACATTCAGTTCTTCCTCTCAATAAATTCTGCGGATCTATGAATGAATTGATTTTATTATTAGATTTCATGAATGGATTATTGATTCATTAATCGATTTTGATCCTACTGAGATTTGTTGAAGTATGATACCATAGAATAACCAATCTATCTATAGTATATTTCCTCCTTGATAATACATTGAAAATTTGCAATTCTGTGGAATCATATAGTGGATGTTTCCAGTAACAGAAATATTTTGCATTACATTACCAACATCCAGTTGATTCCTCTTCCATAAATGTCAATTCTTGAAGGCAACTGTTACTCACCTGTAATAAAAAAAGAAACAGAATTTAGAATTCGAAATGAAATCATACACTAATCATAAAACACAAAAATTAGAATTCAGAAACACATGGATCATATGAATCAATTTATTTGGAAAATTCATAACAGTGGAATTTAGAATTTTGGCGGCGGCGAGCGACTCTTCAATAATAAATAGCTCAATCTTTTTGTTTGTGCACTTCTATTCCATTCATGGCTTTCATTTCTATTCGCTGGCCGCTTGTTTTAACCGCCGTCCGCACATGAATAATGCACCAAGTTGGTGCAGCTGAACAGAGCTGAGGAGGAGGAGGAGGAGGAAGAGGTCTGAAGAGGAGGAAATTAGGAGACAAAAGAAAAGAAGGAGATGAGATGGAGGATGGAGGGGCGAGGAGGAAGAGATGTGGAAGGTGAAGAAGGAGGAGGAGGGGGGAATGAGGAGACAAAGGATATAAACATAGAGAAACAATAGCGTAAGTAGATATCCCATGGTATAGGGAATTTATGTCGCAACTTTTGCTGTTATCTCAAGCCGATTATTGTCAGTTTTTACTGTTTTGTTGGGGGTAAGGGTGTATGAACGGCACAATTTGAGATACTACCGTCACACAGCTGCATGGGAAAAACTACGTGAACTATCGACTTGGGATAAAAGTAAAAGTTGCGACATAAACGCCCATACCATGGGAAATCTACTTACGCTATTGTTTCTCTATGCTAAAAGGCAAGATGAATAGGAGAATTGACTGAAATGAAATTCTACAAGTGTCTATTTTACTTCTACTGAGAGAAGAAGAATACGAGACAGAGGTGAATTCAATTTCTAATATCGGGGCACCCAACTTCGCTCGTTACTATTCTCTAAAATGATCGTGTTTATATTTCACAGCTGGCCATATGTCATCTTATGAATTTCGGGGATGCGATATTTTGATTTTTCACATACTCACTCGCTCACTCACTTTTTTACTATCAACAGCTGTTTCAGCCAAGGATGAATTATCCTTTTAATGTCGTTCAGCGAGTTTTCCCAAGGATAAGACCTAGTGCAATCGAATTTTTATATCATAAATCTACTAGGGTACAATCTTGGCCTGCATAATGCAGCTCTGATATTTCTGATGTTTATTCAAGAATATTCTATTCACCTTGATGGAACAGTTAAATATAATATTTTTGTGATTATATTAGTCTAATAGAAACAATATCAAACCATTCAAGTGAAGTGTTTTTATATTCGGCTATTATATATAGCTTAGGTAACCCGTGCTTCGCAAGGGTCTAATTAATAACTTGCTCAAAACCCTGGAAACCATCAGTTCAATTTTCACCGATCTATCTCAAGAAGAAAAATGATTTTGAAAACAAATAATCTGTTATCCAGCACTAATTCGCTAGTTCCTGGTTCATTTCCTATACACAATCCATAATAACATAACTAATATCAGTCAAATCAAATGTAACCTTTACACCTCCAAACTTGAACTAACATAACTAGCCTACAGTAAGCAACACTACATAGTAGTTCAAAAACGAAAGTTTGAAGATATTTCACGAACCGGCTGGCTGGTATTTACAACAGCGGCTTATCAAATTTCGTGGTTCTCTTATCTTGATAAATCATACAATACACCTACTTCATCCTAATGTAGCCTCTCACAACTGACACTTCCAAGCAACTCAACAATGACACGTTGTATAACCAAATATGATTAGCAGATAAAACACCAATACAAATATTTGATTGTATTGAGTTCCTACAATCATATACTGTATATTATATCTACACGCAATTATTATAGAAATAAAGTTTCAAATTATGTTTGAAAAGTAAATAAGAGATACAGTTCATGAAGCAGAACTTATCATAGACAGCGGAATTCCGCTTCGCAAGTATTAGTCAAAGATCGATTAATCTTTCAATCAGTTTCACTCGTCTGAAGTTGGAAATTACATAATTGAAAACAACTCTCCATTTCAGACCATTAATCATCCAAAGCATGTGTCAAACGAAGATAGATAACATAATGTTACATGTTGTAAACTAATTGAGGATGACGGTATTTTGTTAGGATCAAGTAACCTTTCAAATATCGGACCTATTGATATTTCATAATAAAATCAACAACGATTATATAGGGGAAATACCAGAAATTGTTGGATATCTTAATTTTGTGCGTTATCTTCTCACTACATCAACCAACATCGACTGTGTTGAATCAGCTTTGTGTTGATGCTACATTGATATAGAATATAGTGTTGTGTACAATAAAGACTTTTGATTAGAAATTATTGATGGAGAGAGCATTTTTATTCATTCCCAGACAAGAAACAGTGTCAGTTTGTATTCTTTGAGCATGAGTTTCTAAAAATTTCTTCAATGTATTAATTACGACGAATTCTTCTTTCAACAAAGAAAAAGATAATTAAGTATGGAGATTTATCAAAAGTTAATATTAAAAATGTTGTATTTCGAAGTGGATTTTCATAAGTAATTTTTTTGTATTTTCAGCTAGTTACAATGTGTTGTAATAATGTATTATGTTGTGCGAAATGAATTAATTTTTGAATTGAAAAAAATCTAGCAATGAAAAATGATATACTACTTTCTATCTTGAATTTTGACACTACAATGACGACACGCAGTCTAATATGATGTCCTGAACCTAAATATGGTATCCTGGACCTCAGCTCATGAGTTAGACTTTTAGAATATATATCCAAAAAGCAAGAAATCTGCACTTGCCTATCGTTAAGTTCCAATACCCTAATTCTTCATAAATCTTTACAAATACTTATCGGCTATACAAAGCTGGTTTAGCATGTAATAGTCATTTACAGTTACTGGAACAGTTCTTATTTAACAAGAATGAATTACTACAGTTTAAAATGGTTAGTGTAGAAGCAAATGCGATTTGACGTGCTAATAAGATATACGAAGACTTTCTGTATACAATAAAGTAAACAGTATGCAGTACTGTATACTTCACTGATCGTAATACTGTACGTATTACTGTATAGTCATAGTGGATGTTATGTTATAGTGCACTGATGTAGTAATAGTGCATGCACCGTTACATTAAACGCGTCATGTGACCTTCATCATAATTTCAACGGTTTTCACCGGCAACCTTCCATTGATTGCACCGTACTACATCTGCATTATTTGAGTGTCTAACACTGATATTGATTATTGAAAATTAATGATTGATAAAATTGATGATCCATAATTGATAATGATAATGAATATTGATGATCACCTATCCGCATCGTATAGGTATGCGCACTACAATTAAAAACAATGCATCAAATCTAATCGTCCGATGCGTGCCGTCCGTCCGATGACGATCTGTGTGCGCCTACCTTAACTGTAAGATAATAGAATCATAAGAATCAGATTCAGATAGAATCAGAAAAACATTGCTCATTAGCTTCTTCGAAACTAGATTGAATTAACAAAAAAGAAAAAGAAATTTTTAATATTTACTAATGAAATTTTAAATTGGAAGATGGTCATTGTTCATTGATCATTTCAGAACTATTATTGATCAATGGATATTCAAAACAGGCTCCGGAAACAAAATCTTATAAAAACAGTGTTTTCTTCTCTGCACACGGACAAATCATTTTTCTTCTCTGCACACTGACAAATCATCCACCCAGGGAGTTTAAATAACTGTTACACTTTAACAGTATATTATAGATTCGCTTCTTGATGAATAAATAAATAAATTTGAAATATGAACACACATATATCTTCAAATTCTACAGTTCTATTTGGTACAGGACCATGGTTTTTTGTACCAAATGAAACTGTATAATTTGACGATATATGTGTGTTTTCATTTCATTACTAGCCGTCAGGCTCGCTTCGCTCGCCATACCCGTCTAGCCAGGGTGCTCCGCCCCCTGGACCCCCGACTGGATCGTCCAAGAATGAGATCAGCAGGCTCGCTTCGCTCGCCTGCATTTTTCATTTGAGCATTTTTATCATATGTTAGGACAATCCAGTCGGGGGTCCAGACTAAACGGATATGGCGAGCGAAGCGAGCCTGACGGCTAGTAATATAATATTCCCAGGATTGCAGTAGCAGTGCCCAATCAATTTTTCCGCGATAAATGCATTTAAATCTTCAACTTGGTGCCAACCTAACAAAGTCAACTCAACTTAATGCCAACCTGACAAAATTATTAATTTAGTTGCCAGTTAACAACTGTTTCGAAGAGGTACTCTATCTAGATTATAGTTCTATAGTAACATTATGATATGGAAATTTCAATTATGATTAAGAGATTGGGAGAAGAAGAATATACATGCTAAAAGACGAACTTTAAACCCTTAAAAACAACCCTTATAGTTAAAATATTGCTAAAATATTTCTTAGTGCGCCTCTAAAGGGCCAACTGAGCATACCTACCAAATTTGAACGTTTTCGGTCCGGTAGATTTTTAGTTATGCGAGTGAGTGAGTGAGTAAGTCAGTCAGTCAGTGAGTGAGTGAGTGCCATTTCGCTTTTATATATATAGATAGATGAAACGGTTCTACAACATCGACCGTGACTCAGTCGAATTTTTAAATAAATTTGAATTTCTTATGAATGGATTCAAATTGCAAAATATTTAAATAGACTACACAGATCAATAAGTAGTCAACCAATACTTCTTTCAACCAATCTTTTAGTGGCTGACAACATATAAATTTGTGTATTTATGATGGAAAAATACAACACAACAACAATGCACACAAGAATTATTGCTAATAACAAAGCTAGAATTCCCAAAATACCAGCAAGTCTCGTTGGGATTTGACCCCTCAATCACCACCGCCGAATCTTGTTGAAGAGTCACGACTAGGAAGTTAATTTGTGTCTAATCAGTTCGTTGACTTGTGCGCCGGAAAAAACATCATCACTTTTCGTGACATGAGGGCAACAGTCTGATGGGAGGGGGGGGGTTTGTCCGTTGGAATGCATATGGTTGATTGATGGTGGGGGGGGATTGTTGTTTCATATGATGGCGAGAGGGGGAAGGTCGTGAGCTAAAGGGATTCTTGAAACTCGTGACTCGAGTACGGCTATATAAGTAGAGGTGCATTCAACACCGTTAACATCAAGATTCATACAATTTCATATGTTTTTCTTCTTCTTCTTCTTCTTCACTTCTTCTTCTTCTTCTTCTTCTCTTTCTTCTGCCTTTTCTTCCTCCTCATCTGCCATTGTGTTTATCCATCTGTCATTTGCTTTGTCGTTTTCTGTGGCTATTTTATTAATAGTATTACAACATGTTAACGGATGCCTTGAAACGAAATAATTCCTTGAAAAACGATAGTTTTACAACAAAGAGCCTCATATGATATCATGTATAATATAGTTTCATAATAAGATGCCTTAAAACAAAATAATTCTTGAAAAAACCGGTAGATTACAAGATTCATTCTGCATGTTCCTCCCATCTATTGGAAATTCATTGAGTAGTTAGTTACTGTATATTGTTACAATAATTATTATTAAACGAAATTCAAATGAAATGCTGTAAATCACCCTGAAGATTTCTGCTACTGCAAATATTGACAACAGGGTAATCAGCTAATAACAATTATTACAATAATTAGCATTTGAACAAATGAAACTTCCAATTTATTTCCATTTGTATATTGTTACTATCTATTATGACTAAAAGCATAGAGAAACGATAGCATAAGTAGATATTTCATGGTATAGGGCGTTTATGTCGCAACTTTTACTGTTATCCCAAGCCGATAGTTCACGTAGTTCTTTCCCATGCAGCTGTGTGACGCTGGTAGTCTCTCAAATTGTGCCGTTCATACACTCTCACCCCAACAAAACAGTAAAAATTGACAATAATCGACAGTAATCAGCTTGAGATAACAGTAAAAGTTGCGACATAAATTCCCTATAACCATGGGATATCTACTTACGCTATTGTTTCTCTATGCTAAAAGCATGAACCAGAATATTGTAATCTACAGAAATCTAATCCACTATAATATTATACCATGCAATAACCTGTGAACATTATTCTGCAACGGCCTGTGAACAGCTTTAGTTATTTCTACTAAAGAGCTATATGACTTACACTCAATACCAACGTATTCTATACGATTTCAATGTTTTGAGTGAAAACAGTTTTTTCAATTACCAATTATTCTGTTTTTCCATGAATAATCTCTACAGTTATTTTAGTTGTCCAATAACCTACAATATAATACAAACAATATTCTTTCATGTTGAAAAGCTGCATCCCCCAATTACGGAATCCTCTGAAATTACTGTTTTTTTTTTTTAATTCCAGAAAAAAATATTCACCCTCATCATCCAAGCAAACCCAGAGACCAAGAGTTTGAAGAGATTCATTCCATTCATTTCACAACTATAGTCAGATTCACTTCAGCTCTTTTTCAACTCGTTTTCTAGCTCTTTTTTCGTCGGCATCACGGAACAAAAGGAAATTGAATTCTCAAATCAATTCCACTCGCCAGAAGCATTCCTCATTTTTCTAATAGAGTTCATTGAGAGCTCAATTTATCATCAAGATCTATCCACTGTGAGATCCACTTCAAACTGTCAGCATTTCTTATACATAACTGCAATGCTTCCCATTCGACCAATGCTGTAAGGTTGATGTGAAGTGAAAAGTACTACAGCTTTTTTGTTTTGCTATTTCTTTTGTTTTGTTCGTCGATAAGTAGTTATTGGTAGAACAACCCTTGTTGAAACGATGATTTATTTTCAACTCTTCAACATGACAGCATTTAGGGTGTTGATGAGTCTTCGGATCCTCAGCCACTAATAACTATAAATCAAAAGTACAAGCTATTCAATTTCCTACTTTGGCATTTTTTGTTTCCCAATTATTTTTCAAATATACTGATACTGGTCAGAGTTTATCCAAATTATTAGAACTACAATAACTTCGCATAATCTATTCTATACTAAAATAAATAAAAGGAGAGAGCTGACTTGACTTATACACGTACGGCATAGGACAAATGCAAATGCAAATAACATTGAAAGATAAAATAATAAGGTAGTCCTTGTGCTATTTTTCTTCCAAATTTATAGGTGACACAGTCCAAGATAAGGTTAGAATATCACGTGTACAATTATAAAATTTTGGTCCGAAATAAACATTAAAGCTATAAATTTTGAATTTAGATGACTTAAATTGATAAATTTATTAGAAATATTCCACTCAATTAACAACACTTTTAACGAATAATATTGAGTTATTTAAGAAATTTGGAACTATTCAAGAAACACAAACTCGTAAAAACTAAAGCTCAGCTGACATTTTTATAAAAAAATGGACAATATTATAAAATCACTTCACTTATATTGGCTACTGAATTCGAATAAAAACAGTATAAAAATAATACAATATTTTGTTTGACGCATCATCACGTCTGAACTACTGGACTGATTACCTTGAGATTTTGCATATCGATTCTTGATTTACCGAGAGTGGTTATATTCTTCAAGATCTCTGTGGTTCAAGTTTTCAGTTTGTCAATTTCTCAATTAGACCCTTGCAGAGCACGGGGTACCTGCTAGTAAAGAATATTTTCATTTCATTCGAGTTCAAAATTCATAACATTCTTTTCCCCATTTCCAAAATTTAACATATATTTTAGATATTTTTTGCTCCAAAATTATCAACAAATCTCCTGAGACTGATTGGAATTTTTGACCAAATTTGAATAGTAACATTGATAAGTAAAAGTTTGAATTTCATAAACATGTTATTAGATTTTCAACAGATTTATACACAGGATAAATATAGTGAGCCTGTTGCTCTTTCCCAGTCATAGCTATATGGTTTGTAATAATTGTATGAATAGATGAATTAATGAACCGTATATTGTATGAAAATAATGTTGTCAATCAATAATGTTCGTACATTACGTTATATTACAATAATTAGTTCGTTACAAAATAAACGAATAAGTAAAAAGTATCAGGGCAACGAGCTTCGCTCGTTATTTTTATTTATTGATTAACAGAACACAATTCTCTAAAATGATCGTGTTTATATTTCACAGCTGGCTATAAATGTCATCTTATGAATTTCGGCGTTGCGATATTATGATTTTTCACATACTCACTCGCTCCCTCACTTTTTTACTATCTACACACGACGAAAGTCTCAGCTGTTTCAGCCAAGGATGAATAATCCTTTTAATGTCGTTCAGCGAGTTTTCCCAAGGATGAGACCTGATGCAATAGAATTTTAAACTCATAAACCTACTATGTTCCAAATTTCGTGAAAATCATTAAAGCCGTTTTCGAGATCCGTTGAACATAAATAACCAGATGCAAATATAAATAAATAACCAGATATAAAAATACAGAAATTGCTTGCTTAATATAATAGGATTCATGTATTAGTTGATCTTTCCCAGTCATAGCATTATGGTTTGTAATAATATTGTATTAATGAATGAATGAATGAATCATAAATTGTATGGAAATGATGTTGCAAATCAATTTTCATACGTACATTGAATGAAAATAAATACATCCTCATGTATCACTTTATTATCATCATGTATAACTAATGTATCATGTAACATGTATCACTAATACATCCTTATGTATCACTCTATTATCCGAAACACGACCTCCAATCTATCCCTAATCCGAAACGATTGAGTTATCGACAAATGACAAAGTTGAAGAAGAATGGGAAAGGAAGGAAAGGATCTGACACATAATACATTTTGAAAGCTACATTGTCGGAAAGCTCTTATATTCTTCTTATCGGCAGGCTAAATCCCCACAGGCTGGCCATTCCTTATCGCGTTTAGGCTATGATATAGCCTTCTGGCTGAGCCTTTACAGCACATCGGAAACGCATTTCATCCACTTGCTCTAGTTCACACACACCACAATTGGTTATAGATGAAGTAGCCGTGCAGAATACAACTGATAAGACGTTTTCAACAGTTTTAGCCTCATCCCATATAACTATAAACTTATATTTTCTCACACTGTATTTGATAATTTGGAATTTTTATACAATTGCAGAACAGTAGAGTCCAATATAAAGGATTTGACTTTTTTTGTGTAGTTGAGAAGTTCATATTGTGCTAATTATTCATATTGAATAAAAAAGACTAAGAAATTGTCAAAAAAACACTGATTTATTGATAATTAGAAAGACCGGTTTCGGTTATTACACCATTGTCAATCTCTGATAATCTGATTAACTGTTTATCAGATAATCTTAAAACTGTTTATCAGAGATTGACAATGGTGTAATAACCGAAACCGGTCTTTCTAATTATCAATAAATCAGTGTTTTTTTGACAATTTCTTAGTCTTTTTCATTCAGTAAAGGATTTGATTAATCATTCTAATGTGTAATCAATTTGATAACAGAATCTGATTGTAATAATATTTGAATTTGGTGATAATAATAATAAGGTGAAGGAATTCGATTCAAATATGGAATCAATTTCCTAAACGTATTCTCAATAATGATCATTCAGACACAAATATACAATAAAAGACGAAAAAATGAATATAGAATTTAGATGTTCTGTAATGGAATGTATTGGAAAAATGTACATTAGATCACAATATGCAAGTGACACAGTGCTACTATTGATATCGTTATAATCACTCATCTATTAAAGTTATCTAGTTGTGAGAAAATCGTTTTTAATTTGTCTTAAACCATTCAAGGTTAAGCTCTGCCATTGATCGATGGAAAACACGCCCAATGTAGGCGGAGCTTCCATAGGAATTGAAAAACTAATGTTAAACAACAGGAAATGTAGATACTCTTAATAAACCAACAAAACAATTGGAACATTGAATGAAACGATTGTGATTTTTTTTAATCACTCATCTATTAAAACATTATTTGTGAGAAAATAGTTTCGGTTTATATACCACTTACCAATCACTAGTAGAATGAGAGCTGAATAACGTACAACGAGCAGCGGAGTATAGTGTGAACGATTTGTCTTCGACCAATCAAAATCAAGGTTAAGCTCTGCCATTGGTCGAGACAAGACACGCCAACTGTAGGCGGAGTGTTCAAATTGCAAGCAATAGTGTTGTAATAGTAAGTTTGATACTTCTATTTAATGAGAATATTTCCTACAATATCACTTTCAGCACAACACAGAAATATGGAAAAAAACATTATTCTAATATAACACACACAATAAACTCCTGAAACTGTTAACCAGAAAACAAAAATCGAGTTAATATTTGTACTAATATTTACCAATGGTAGGATCCTCGAATTGTTGAAGCCATACGTAGAGTTCTTCGAGATCGACTAGGCTCTCGTCATCCATGATTGCAGATAAAATGATCAGGTTCAATCCATGATGATTATGATTAATCTCGCACTTAATCACATTTGCACTTGACTCTACTCATATCATATGCCATCATAACAGCGTTGAAATAAGGCATTACTATACAGATAATGCTATTAATATGACGTTATGTTGATGTTTAGCGTTATCACATTACTTTGTCATACATCAGGTTCATCATATAAGTGAAGAGAAACAGGTCACAGACACAAAAAAACCACTTCCAACTAATTTATTGTTCCTCAAATAAATCCTTGATGGAAAATACACAAACTTTGCATTAAAATTATTGATTGGATGTTGATTAATGGAATATTATACCAATAGAGCTTGAAAATTTTCGTTAGATATAGTGAATTACAGGGAATAGTTATTTGTATATCTAGAGTGAAAAGTGCTGTTTTTTCTCCCTGAGGGAAAAGTTTGAAGCCCGAGGCGAAGACGAGGGCAACAATTTTCCTGAGGGAGAAAAAACATTTTTCACTCGTGATATACACAACATTTTTCCTCCACCTACATTTTTATAAAAACTGCAAATAAAATAATTTTTAAAAACGTATGTGACCAAACAATGTGTTACAACATAATCTAAAAAGTAAACAGAAACAGCTGGCTTGTAATCACAGTTCTCCTCCGACAGCACTATCTGTCGGCTAAAGTTGTAACAACAATGACAGCCACAACTACAGCTATGATGAAGTTCCCGTTTCAAATTTGATTAGTTAATAAGTAATATTCGTTGGCTGGTATTTTGAATAACATGGATTAGAAAAAAAAAATTTTTCTAGTATAGTGATATGAAGTTTGTAATAATAATTTCAGCATACAAACATAAATTTTATATATATATATCAAATGTCTGGTTGAGGTATTGAATTTAGTTGGTTTAATGACTACTCTATATGCTTCCTCATCTGAGCTTAGACCTTCTGACCTATTCCAAATGTACGTTTTTGAAATAGAGATGCTTCCCATGTTATTTAAATGGAGTCACTTTTACTCCCTAGGGAGTTTTTCTGTTTTTTAGTACCGAGAGCGAAAAAGTGGCACTTTAGTATCATGTTTCAGGGAGTAAAGTAAGTACTTTTGACAGTAGGTGGAGGAAAAATGTTTTTGTTTGATCATGATTATTTTTTGTAGTAGTGTTAATGGAGATTGGACAAAATTTGATGTGTTCAAAACAATACTACAAAGGATATGTTTTAGTGGATTTACTGGATGTGTTAAGGACTTTTAAAAAACCAAGAAATGATCACAGTTTAGAAATGCAATCCACGTGTTTGGATCTGCTCCAAATCTTCAGGCCGTGAAATTATTTTTTTTCGAATTCATGAATGACGACATCACACACTGAGACACCTAAATAACAAGAATATTATTTCTGACCTCCAAGGAACACACATACACCCTCTCCTGTTCAATCTCTCTCATTTCCACTAGTCACAACACTCACGCCCTCTCTTATTTCATCTCCCACTGTCTCTCTCACATCCAGTCTACTTTTCCATTATTCCATCATTCTTATTCGTCTGTTTCTTTCACAATCCAAGGATAAAAAGGAGAAATTCTAGACAGCTGCAGACAACGTTGGTATGAAAAGTGGTTGAATATAAAAATATAAGAGGTCAACGACATGATGACTCTACAAAGCCTGAACCAATTACCAAGGATCGTTCAATAGAAGTATGTTGTCTTTGGCATAATTACAACAAACAAAAAGAACACTGAACACCTCTTTAACGTAAGCTGATTGGCCACTCAAATGTGTAACCTTATCTGAATTTGGGAGAGGAATAGCACAGGTTACCTTATTTTCCTCTCCCTATCATTTCGATGATGTACTCATTGTATGAATGAATAAAGAACAAAGGATAAATAATTGAAAACTTTGAAAAAAGAAGGAATGAATGATACAAATAAACAAACATTTTATTGACCGAGTGAAGTGAGGTCTAAGATTAAAGTCGACGGTTTGGAATTTGACAGGTATGTTCCTTTTTAAATTGCGCGTCGACGTATATACAAGGTTTTTGGAAATTTTGCATTTCAAGGATAATATAAAAGGAAAAAGGAGCCTCCTTCATACGTCAATATTAGAGTGAAAATCAGACTATAGAATTATTCATCATAAATCAGCTGTCGAGTTGACTATAATTCAATATCTCAATGTAACTTGGTAAAAAATTAGTAGCTGTGTAGACTATAAATTGCATGCCTCATTGAATGCAATTTTTATGCACTATTAAATAGGATGCAAAGAACTCGTCTGGGCGCCTAGATGTCTTCTGGTTTTCTCGCGCTGAATTCCGGAAAGCGTTATATGATAATTAAATCTTGTGTAAGCATGATCTGATCAAATAAATAGTTAGTGTATCAATGTGGATGTGCTTATGGTTTGGGACGTCATTATAACTGCGCGAGGTCTACTGTTCACAGAACTACTAGTTATGAACTCATGATGATATTCTCATCACATGATCAGAATCAGGTTTGCCAACTTATAAACTAGTATTTTCTCTAATATTGTTAGAAAGAAAGAAAAAATCTCCATCGTCCCACTGTGCCTCATGTCACACTGTACCCCACTCTCCCTATCGTTTCGAGGGAAAAGATGGATTATACAATCATGAATGGAGCCAATTCAGTTCCTTTTTTCTCAAAATCTCAACTGAGTTCAATTCTTATCTTGAGATTATTGCATTCTTGAGGTGCGTACAACTTATGCGCCAGGAACACGCGCATTCCAATATTCATCAGCTGATTCCTCCTCTGCACTTCCTCACCCCTCCCGACACTTCTTCATCCCCTTTTCTATCTCTTCCACGTCACCCATTCCCCTGCTTCAATTCTGTCATTGCATGCTTCTTTTTCAATTCCTGTTCCTCTCTTTCATTTACCTTTATCTCCTCTTCAACTCCTTCCTCTTCTACTTCTTCTTCTTCTTCTTCTTCACCTTCTTCTTCTTCTTCTTCTTCTTCTTCTTCTTCTTCTTCTTCTTCTTCTTACTCCTCCTCCTCCTCCTCCTCCTCCTCCTCCTCCTCTCCTCCTCCTCCTCCTCCTCCTCCTCTTCTCCTTCTTCTTCTTCTTCTTCTTCTTCTTCTTCTTCTTCCTTTTCTTCTTCTTCTTCTGCTTCTAACAACCACCCCAACAGCATACTCATTTGTTTAGACAGTGCCCAACTTGAAAGCGAGCAGCCGCTCACTGACTAACTAAATAAGTTAGAATCGAGTCGTAAAGTCCTTACTGGAACACACGCACGCACATTAATGCGCCAACGCCCGTGCTTAATTGACGCGTTTTAAAATCTGTTTTTCATTGGTCGCTTGCTTTTTTGGTGCAGTGCAGTGTGCATAGCCATGCACCATGCATCACCCTCCTGGCAACCCGGTTTCAATCTTTCAGACAATCTTTTCGATTAGATAAACAAACTACCAATTACTGAAAAATACGTCTTATAAAGCTCATAGCGATGCGGGAGTTTCGAGTGACTGACTTGGGCTATACATGTACATAGTTCACTATTATAGGATAAAATGACTCATGATTACGCAGTCTTGAGAAAATATTTTCTGGTTTTAAAGAGTGTTAACCCCAATCAAACAAATATGTTCCCTAAAATCCTACACTGCTTATCTATCACATCTGTTTCTCTTTCCTGATGAAGAAGGGTTTCTGTTAGCATCCTTAGAGAAAATATATAGAGAAGATAAAGAGATAATATTTTCCGTTTTAAATAGTTTTAACCCCAATATTCAATGAAACAAATGTGTTCCCCAGAATGATACAATGCTTATCTATCACATCTGTTTTTCTCTCCTGATGGAGAAGGGTTCTGATAGCATCCTTGGAGTAAATATAGAGAGAAGATAAAGAGATAATATTTTCGGTTTTAAATAGTGTCAACCCCAATATTCAATGAAACAAATGTGTTTCCCAAAATGATACAATGCTTATCTATCACATAAGTTTTTCTCTCCTGATGGAGAAGGAATTCTGATAGCATCCTTAGAGCAGATATACAGAAAAGAAAAAGAGATAATATTTTCGGTTTTAAATAGTGTCAACCCCAATATTCGATCAAACAAATTTGTTCCCCAGAATGTTACACTGCTTATCTATCACATCTGTTTTTCTCTCCTGATGAAGAAGGGTTTCTGATAGCATCCTTAGAGAAAATATAGAGAAAAGATAAAGAGAAAATATTTTCCGTTTTAAATAGTGTTAACCCCAATATTCAATCAAACAAATTTGTTCCCCAGAATGCTTATCTATCACATAAGTTTTTCTCTCCTGATGGAGAAGGGTTTCTGATAGCATCCTTAGAGAAAATATAGAGAGAAGATAAAGAGATAATATTTTCCGTTTTAAATAGTGTTAACCCCAATATTCAATCAAACAAATTTGTTCCCCAGAATGTTACACTGCTTATCTATCACATCTGTTTTTCTCTGATGAAGGGTTTCTGATAGCATCCTTAGAGCAAATATAGAGGGAAGATAAAACATAACGACAAATAGAGAAAACGAATAGACAGAAAGAAAATACACAGAGAATAGATTACGCTATCTTTTCTCTATGCTAATAGGTCGCTGCATTAACAGAAGATGCTAAAAATTGTTGTACTGGAAACAGGGTTCCCTGTAAATCACAGCATTTCATTGAAACCTTTTCCAATACTTCAGAGTAAATTTGTTTGAACGGGCGAATGGAATCTACTTTCAATTAATGTAATCCACCTATCACTTCTACCACTCAATTATATAGATTAGGTGTATTCTGTAGGGTATCATAATGCCATAGTCTCGGGGGACTTATGATAATGCGATTGAAATGGATGCCAATAATATGCCTAGAACATTTCAGATGATTTGAGATGTGAATTATCAGCATATTACGCCAGTGAAATATTAGGTATGTACTCATAACGTATGTATACTTGGAATAATAGGATCGTTTCAAAGGGATACTTTTGTTCAAATTAATAAAAAACAATATAAAAACTTGTAGTACCCTTTCAAGAACTTGAAAAAGACCTATGGTCGGAACTAGTCGTTGAAATATTTTAAAGTTTTCAATAAAGGGTACTACAAGTTACTAGTAGTTCTGTGAACAGTAGACCTCACGCAGTATACTCATCCACAAGTACCTGATTGAAACTGAAGACCTTATAATTATGGAAATACAGCAATAGACTGGCTTCTCCAAACATCTGTGTAATCACTTGTCAGCTGATTTATGATGAATAATTCTAAACAAAGACCTTAAAGAGATATAGACCCACAATGCCTATGCCTTCCCAATGATAGCTCTTACTTGAAATTGAAGGCCGCCATTGGGGTATTTTAGCACGAGATATTATATCTATATATTTGTAATACATAGATAGTTGTAGTTGATTACAAAGGCATTGGTATGTAATAATCTTATAGGTTGCTCCCTCAATGGCCGATTTCAATTTCAAGTATGACACTAGCGCTGCATGTGAGTCTATGCATCTTTAAGGTATTTGATTCTAAAGTCTGATTTTTACTCTTATATTGGCGTATGAAGGAGGCCTTTTTTTCCTTTTATATTATCCTTGAAATGCAAAATTTCCAAAAACCTTGTATATACGTCGACGCGCAATTAAAAAAGGAGCATATCTGTCAAATTTCATGAAAATCTATTACCGCGTTTCGCCGTAAATGCGCAACATATAAACATTTAAACATTAAGAGAAATGCCAAACCGTCGACTTGAATCTTAGACCTCACTTTTTATTAATTTGGAATAATAGGTATATATTTGAAGCCTCTCACTAGTAGGAATAGTCCTACTGAAAAAGATTATCCGGAATCATGGATTCTATTCAAAACACTGCAAGACTAGACATCTTTCTGTAAAAGCAACTCTTCACAACCAGAGGAATTTATATATTTATGATTTTATAAGTCATTAGTTTATTGAAATGATTCCAAGTCTACAAAATTAGCAACAAACGTTATATACATCCTCCACACTTTCATGCAAATTGAAGCCTGAACTTTGCAGGTTTCTCATTTTAGTCAGACATATTCTGGAAACTGGAGGTTATGGTATCGACCTCTGTTCCAGGTCTCATTTTGATTCAAGTTTGGATACGATTCGGGTTGATGAGAATTTTGATTCTATAATCTGTGCCCTGTTTTGTCCCGTGGCGTGAAGTTCTAATGTGACGGTTGGTCGTTCATATATTCAGTCCTTCCACACAAGCTGAGTGCTTATCAGTGTTAGCAGTCAGAATACTGACGAATACAGGAGCATGGTGTGAGGAGGATGGAGGATAGGATAGAAGAGGACATGAGTGAGTGGGGGAATGACGATAGGATAGGAGAAGAAGAAAGGGGGGATAGGATGTGAGGATGGGATGGGAATAACAATAGGATGGAAGGATAGGATAAAGGAGACGAATGAGTGAGTGGGAGAATGGTAATGAAATAAATAGGATCAAGGAAGAAGAGGGGGAATGATAATTGGATATAAGGATAGGATAAAGGAGACGAATGAGTGAGTGGGAGAATGGTAATGAAATAAATAGGATGAAGGAAGAAGAGGGGGAATGATAATTGGATAGAAGGATAGGAAAAAGGAGACGAATGAGTGAGTGGGAGAATGGTAATGAAATAAATAGGATGGAAAAAGAAGAGGGGGAATGATAGTAGGATGGAAGGATAGGAAAAAGGAGACGAATGAGTGAGTGGGAGAATGGTAATGAAATAAATAGGATCAAGGAAGAAGAGGGGGAATGAGAGAATATGATGATAGAAAGATAGTATGAAAGAAGAATAGGGGGAATGTTGATAGGATGTAAGAATGGAATAGAGGAGATGAATGAGGAAGTGGGAAAACGATAAAAATGATAATATCGAGTGACCTGGCTGGCTCAGGTCTGGTGTCAGAGTTTTCAGGTCGCAACTGATCAATTTCAGGGCCTCTGACATGACCTAACGACTGCTTTTTAGGCAGCCGGGGGAACGATGATAGAAAGGATAGTATGAAAGAAGGTAAATGATAGTGAATGAATGAAGCCGTTACTGAGCTCGACTCTGCGTAGGTTTGATCTGTTGAGTAATAATACATCTGACACCTGACGCAATTTTATAATTAGTCAAGGGAAATCAGAGAAGTTCAAGCTTATTAAGGGCATTGAACCCTGATTTTGTGAATTGAACGACAATTATGAAGGAATCGTTGAAACTAAGTTGGCAGAAAACAAACTTTGGAACAGTTCCTCATTCAATGAAAAATAAAAATTGCATTGGTCATGGAAAAATGAGAAATTGATTTTTTTCTGAATTGCGGTATATTCGGTTCAGAAATTTCAAACTATTTGCATTTTGATCTGGTTATCACTATATGTTTTTTCCTGAGGGTGATGCTCACTTGAGCTTTAGGATTGTGTGTTGTTGATAATGAGAGAAATCATAAGAGATTCATTCACTTTCTTGATCAGTAGCATTTTTTGGAGATCTTTGTTGCAGCTATGTTTATTGGGAAATTTTATTATTCGTCAATAATATTGAATTATACAGAGTGAGTCATATGTATGGGAACCCTTCAAAAAATTGGAGAATGTTGTAGAAATAATACTGTAACTTTCAGGATAAGTTATAAGTTGAATATATATTTTGACGTAAAACTGAATTTCAACCCCTCATAAGAGGGTGACTTAGGGGTTGTAACTCGAATATTTTAAATGTAAACACCCATTATGTGGTACATCATTTAAAATGCCTTTTTGAAACAAGAAAGATGGAATCGATAAAAATGTTCTATGATACCTGTATCCAAAATAGCGGCTGATTGAATTTTTAAAGAAATTTTTAAAGGTTGTAACTCAAATATTTTGAATGTAAACACCCATTGTGTGATACATCATTTTCAAGGACTTTTCAAAACGAGAAAGATGATATCAATTAAAATGTTCTATGATACTTTTCTCTAAAATGACGGCTGATTAAACTTCATCAATAATTATATTTCTTTAAAAACTTAAACTTCAATCAGATGCCATTTTGGATAAAAGTATCATAGAACATTTTAATTGATATCATCTTTCTCGTTCTGAAAAGGCCTTGAAAATTATGTATCACACAATAGGTGCTTACATTCAAAATATTCGAGTTACAACCCCTCATTTCTTTAAAAACTAAAAGTTCAATCAGACGGCATTTTTGATACAAGAATCATAAAGAATCAACGGCCTTTATTATGTACCACACAGTGGGTGTTTACATTTAAAATCTTCGAGTTTCAACCCCTAAGTCACCCCGTTATGAGGGGTTGAAATTCAGTTGTACGTCAAGGGGTAGACTATTTGACCAATAACTTATCCTGAAAGTTACAGTATTGAATCTACAACGGTCTCCAATTTATTGATGGGTTCCTCTACATATAACTCACTCTGTATAATAGACATTTTCAATGATAGCTTAGCTATCAGCTTAGCTTAGCTTAGCTTAGAATAAGTATTGTTATCTCAACAATCACATAACTAAAAACTTGCTTGATTTAGTTTTTCTTGAACAGTATAAAATTGCACAAACAATTCACTCAAACTCAGTAGAGCGTGTGTTTCTGATCACGCCCAAGTGACAAAACTTATTGCTGCTGGTTATTCTTTCAAGTTGGTTCTTCCTTCTTCTTTTTCACACTTTTTCCGTCTCTTTTCTTGCTCGAGCAGAACTTATTTCGTTGATCAAACTTATATTAGACGAGAATTGTTGTAAAGTGAGTCAGGCGTTGCCATGTGATGTGTGAAAGGGAGAGGGGTGGGGGCGAGCTGTGATAGTTTTTGTTATAATTTACGATTTCCGTTGTCGAATTGTTAGCCGAGTGGAAGAGAGAAGAAAGAAAGTGTGGGAGGAGGAAAAAGGAGGTTGGGAAATAATGGAAGAAAAGTTGGAGAAGAATGTGTGCGAGGAGATGGAGGAAGATAGAGAATAGTGAGAAGAGAATGGAGGAGAAGAAAAAAGTAGTAGAAGAAAGAGAAGTAGAAGAAGAAGGGGAAGAAAGTGCAAAAGTTGGAATATACCAATAGAACAGGATCGAAAGTTGGAGCAGTGACACATGGTGAAGTTTTGAGTGTGATGTGTTTTTCGTTGGTTTGGAGGTCACATATGGGCAACTATAATAGCAAAGCACAATTGGAGCGTTTAGTTGCAAACTTGAGTCGCTGGAGAGTTGCGTTTGAAAAAGATTGAGTGAAGGAATTGGAGGAGGAGGAGGAGGAGGAGGAGGAGAAGAAGTAAGCGGCAGGAGGAGGAGTAGAACTTAGAGAACACTGGGAATAGGGAAGAAGGAGTAGTAGAGAAGATAGGAAAAGAGGTCAATAGAAGAAGAAGAAGAAGAGGAAGAAAAAGAAAAAAGAAGGAAGAAGAAAAAGAAGAAGTAGTAGAAGAATAATAATAAGAAGATGATGATGATGATGATGCTGATGATGAAAACAATGGAAAAAGAGGAGAAGGGAGAATTGAAGAAGAAGAGGAAGAAGAAGAAGAAGAACAAGAACAAGAAGAAGAAGAAGAACAACAACAACAACAACAACAACAACATGAACAAGGAGGAGGAAAAGAACAGCGAGGAGGAGGAGAAGAAGAAAAAGATGAAGAAGATGATGATGATGATGATGGAAACAATGAGAAAAGAGGAAAGAAGAGGAGAGGGAGAGGGGAGAATTGGAGAATAGAAGAATATAATAGTAGGGAGAATAGGAGAATTAGTATGAAGAAGATGATGAAGAGGGGGGAGGTAGGTGTAAAATAGGTAGAAAAAGTTATGGAGAGATGTGGGAGGGAGGAAGTGCAGAAGAAGGACATTTGATTGCAATGAAAGAGAAATAGAGGAACAGGAATTGAAAGAAGGTGCAGATGAAGAAGCGGAGAATAGGGAGGGGTAGAGAAGCGGATGAAGAAGCTTGAGAAGAGAAAGAAAGAAAAATGTATTTGATAAAAATGAAAAAAGAGGAAGAGGGTGTGAGAAGAGGAAGAAGAAGTATCAAATGAATATTGAAAATAGAAGTATGATTTGCAGAAGTGACGGAAAACGTGATAAATAAATATAGGAAGAGAAATTGCAGAAGAATATTGCTAATGATTACAGTATTTATACTCATATGAAATTTTTGGTTTTTTTAACGTGATCAGTTGTTCTTATTAAAATTGATTCAATCTATTTTTATAGAGTAGTGATTTTCATTAATTTATCGATTCTTCATCGATATTTGATATATGAAAATGAAGGAACTGGAAGTATTACGAAATTTCAGAAATAGTGGACAAGGAAAAAGTGGAGAGGAAAAGACTACCTGCAGTTCAGTAAAGAATGTTCCAAGGCACCAATTTGTATTTTGTATCCTCCCATACATGATACATGTCTGCTACCGTATATTCAGTTCTGATACACATCCAACACAAAAATTATAATCCTCATACAATTATTGCATCTTGAATAATATTTTAGCTCCTTACAAAAAGTACTTAATCTTAGCCTAGAATAGAGCCATAAATAAGACCTTGCCAGTCTACCTCTACACTCAGCTACATAGAAAAGCTCACAGAAGAGCGTATTATACGCTACCTACTTAATACGATCGCGTATTCTACATGTTATTTATGAGGTGCACATTGCACATCAAATAACTCTGTAACGAAATAAGTTCCGGTTTTATCTCCATCATCATTTTGACTAGATCTTGCTTTTCATCATAGCCTTACTGAACCCGGTATCTTATATTTTTCTGTATGGTTCTCTATTTTCCTTTGCAATTCATTTTTTTAACACCTCTCCCATCTTTCTCTTACCACTTTTGATTCCTCCTCTCTGTCACCTTGCCTTCTCAATCATATTTGTTTCCCTATCTTCTACCTTTTATCCTCTATCTTGGAAAATTTCCTTTCTTCTTATCTTTATTCTATGTTCAACTTTTGTTCTACATTGTTGAATCTTAAGTCCTAAAATTTTTCCAACTTTCAACCCCCATCTTGAAAAATTCCTCCCCCTTTTCCTACATATTCGCTTTACTCAATTGCTTGTATTCACTGTACCATCTTTTTGCTCCTACGCTTTTCATAATTTTCATGTATTCCTCCTCCTCCTTCTTCTTCTCCTTGTTCTCCTCCTCCTCCTTCTCCTTCTTCTTCTCCTCCTCCTCCTACTTCTTCTTCTTCTCCTCCTTCTCCTCCTCCTCAACCCACTCCTCCACCACTATCTTCATCTACAAATTCCTCCTCCTCCTTCTCCTTCTTCTTCTCCTCCTCCTCCTACTTCTTCTTCTTCTCCTCCTTCTCCTCCTCAACCCACTCCTCCACCACTATCTTCATCTACAAATTCCTCCTCCTCTTTCTTCTTATTATTCTTATTCTCTTTTTTTCTTCTCTTCTTCTTCTTCTTCTTCTTCTTCTTCTTCTACTTCTCCTCCTCCTCCTCCTAAACATACTCCTCCACCACTATCTTCATCCAAAAAATTCCTCCTCCTCCTCCTCCTTCTTCTTCTTCTTCTTCTACTTCTTCTTCTCCTCCACCTCCTCCTCCACAACCTACTCCTCCTGCACTATCTTTATCACCAAATTCCTCCCCTTCTTCTTCCTTCGAAGATATAAACTTCGTCACCTCATCCTCTTTTTTTTCCTCTCTTTTCTTACTTCCTCATCTAGTTACTTCTATTTTTGTTCTTCAGCATTCTCTCAAACTATCCATCTTCTCCGACTTTAATCTCCTTATATTCGTGCCGCCTTCTCCTCGACTTCCTCATAATGCTCAACCATTGCTTGACCTATTTCCAGGCTGTACTGTGTATAAGGAGTAAGCGTTTCCAGCACCTATTTTAATGTATTCTAATAGAACTGTCACATGTGTCCCATATTTTCATGACAGGAGTATTTTTGCGTATACCATCTCTCATAACCTACAAGATTCTCATTTTCCTGTCTCTCAACAATAGAGAATCCGAAATATAATTCTATTCATCGTTTACGAGGAAAATTCAAGTCGACCAGCATTTTTATGTGACCTATTATCGGAAAATGAAATGAGAAACTTCTAATCGTTCTAAATATTTATATGACCTATTCCTGGAAGATAACAGTAGAAAGATTCCATTGTTCCAGTTCTTGCTCCGACAAGATCATGATTGGAAGTTATATTCAAATCTTTAAATATAAAGAAAATAAAAATCTCTGTACCCTTTTTTTTGAAATATTCTATCACAACATGTTTCGGACATTTATGCCGAAATGTTGTGATGCCTTTATTTCAAAAAAGGGTACAAAGATTTTTATTTTCTTTATTTATATTACAAGTAGCCCTATACAGAAAAGAGATAAATTCAAATCTTTATTTAAAATAAATTCAAATCTTGAATTTGAATGTATTTATTCTTTATATCTTTATTCTGAATATATTCTGTATATATCATTCAAGTTGAACGATACGAGAAGTACAGATTTCGAAATGGTTCTCACATCTACAATTATGAAGATTTATTAATAAAACTATAAATTAAACTTTATTGTTTCTTCCAAAACCAATACATTCAAAAATTTCACTTGAACAGCAAAAATACAAGAAACCAATCACCTGCAAGGAAAATCCTGTGCGCAGGTGAGAGTTGCCAACATACATTAACAAAAAATAATAAGAAATTCAATATCATAATATTAAATGAAAGAGATGAAGAAGTGAAAAGAAGGAGAAAGGAAAGAGAAAGAAAGAGGAAGAGATGCAAGAGTGCCAGCAAACATACCTTGATAGAGAAAGATAATATGAATTAATCAAAAATTTTATCCTCTATTTTAGTGGTTATTATCCATTCAATAGATCTTCTTTTGAAAAATTTATCGGATCTACCATTGATATGTTCAATGAGGTAATCTGGAATGTTGTTAATCAATTTATTTGCTATGTAAAAGTATTGTCTTCTGCAAACATTGAGATCCATTCTTATGTTTTCAAATCTCTTTCTGGAAGGACGCAAATTGAGATTTGTATCACGGAAAAGAAAAAGATGTCTATTATTTTTAATGAAAATTATTAGGTTTTTGATATAAAGTTGACGGACTGTTAAATTAAAACTACATTCCGAAGAGACAGAACAAAAAAAATTATTTGTTGTGTGATATCAGAGATAACCCAGTACTATAGTGAGGTCCACGTTATAATGACAGTATTTGATCAACTTTGGTTTTGCTATCCTTGTCTATCATTTGACAAAGCCGGTGGTACTATCCTTTTCCAGGTCCACAACGATGCCAATTATGTTTTTTTACAGTGTAGAAATATAATTAATCAATGCCGAGAGTCGGCATCGCTATTCTTCTATCTTCATCCACTGCCATTATAACGTGGACCTCACTAAAGATATTCAATCACCTCTGGTGGCATCTAGTCAGATTACTGGTATCTAGTAAAAGAACACAGATCAAACATTTTCCAGACCCAATGTACGAATGAGTTATTTTACTATTTGGATAGTAGATATTTCAATTCACATAATTTAGTGGACGTACAATAATTTTGTACCAATTGGAATAGGAACGGTTTTGGGCTAAAGCCTTTCTGAAATTTAGCGATTGTACTAGATAGAATCAATGAATAACTGATATCACAGAATACAAGAAGTTTAGAAGTTATTCTAGAAGTTTTTATTCTTAGTTTTAATTTGAATAACTGATATCACAGAATACAAGAAGTTTAGAAGTTATTATAGAATTTTATTTAGAAGTTTTTATTTTTATTTTAGAATATTTTTATTTAGAAGTTTATTAGTTTCGAAGTTTATTATAGAAGTTTTCTCTGCTGATATCAAAAACTAACAATGATATGGAAAATCATATAAAACACTGTGAACAGTAAATATCTCCACCGAGAGCCGTAATCATGAATAAATAGAATGTGAACAACATCATTTTATCAGTTCAAATACCACTTCAACAAAAGTTTTTTTTGGGGGGAAAACAAAACACGGTACTTGAATTGCCAGAGATAAGCCTCTCAATCAGACCTACAATGAACTAATGAACCGACCCAATTTGAATTCAAGCTTTATTAGGCACATCGCCATTACTGTCCCATTTAATGGCCTAAAATGGACCAATCCTTTGTAGGTTGTCCACTCCTATCACACTTTATTACCAGACATGTATTGGCGCCAATTTTCAGCCGGCGAAAAGCGCGGGAAACCATTCTATTGGTGGATGGATTTCACGCGAATTTGACAGCTGATCAATTTTTCAGCAACAGGGAACTCAGCCCTTCAAACTATGGTTAGATTCAATTGAGACTGTCAGTATTCTCTGTTTATAAAACCAATGCTACTCATTCAACTAATGCTGACACAGTTTGAATCTCACTTCGAACTGTCAGCTTTCCTGATATATAACACCAACGTTTTTCTTTTAACCAATGCTGACATTTTGTATCTGAAAACCAACACACTGAGCTAATATAGGGTTTATAGGCTGTCCTCTCAATGATAAATCGACCGCGTCAGGCCAGAACTGCATTATGCATACTCACAATGGGGCAACGGATTAGATCTACATGCCTATAACAAATAATAATCATGTCACGTTCAAAATACTTTTATCCTTTTATCGGACGATTTTTGAACAGTTTGTATGAGTTTCATAACAAATTCAGCTAATTCTTTTTACAAACAACTGATTAATTGATGTTTTTATTTAAATGTGGGAAATACACTCTGGTATATATCCTGTTTGCACAAAAGCCGGTTAAATCTTAACCGTGATTAATTCTACGAGGATCAATCAGAGGAAGCTTTTTTGAAAAAAACGTCTTCTCTGATTTGTTCTTGTGGAATAAACCACGATTAAAATCTAACCAGCTTTTGTGCAACCGGCACTAAGTGATTTATCAGTGAGGATTAATGTTTTTCTACCAATTTGCGAATAAATGCTGGAAGAGTACCTAGTTAAGTTGAGAGAAAAATGTGAAGCATTGGAGGTTTCCTCTCATAACCACGCTTAAACAATACTCTCAAATGATAATAATTTATGTATTTTTGCTGAAGGTGATACCCACATCAACTCAAGGCTTGTGCGGGGATGAGGATTAGTGCATGAGGCATGGAGATAGTGAAACTTATATTTTAGGTGGGATCCTAACCAGTGGAATAGTGATAAAGAAATTGATCAAATATTGAAAGAAGTTTGTCAATTTTTTCTGGTACCGTATCCCATCCAAACACAGTCTTTAGTGCTCGTGATGTAACCATGAATAATATATAGGTTAGTCGAGTCACTACCTCCGTAAACAAAGCCGTAGTGCATTCGAGTGACGTCAGCACAGGTAGGGTTCCTACACCAATGAAAATTCGTTGATTTCAGCTGATCTATATCAGCTAGTTTTTGTATTGATCTAGGAGCCCTACCTTTGCTGACGTCACACGAATGCACTACGGTAGTGGTAGAGATCACTTCTTCAAAGAAATTACCACAAACAGCCACGTTTACTCGTATCTGAGATTGTAATGTAAATTTGTATCTTAATATTCGTCGTCAGTTTCTCTACCTAGGAAAAGATTAACAGAGGACGTTTATTCCACTCTATTAATTAAGCATCAATCTTTATTTTAAAGGAGAAATTACTAAACGATTATTAAAATATTTTTAAGAAAGTTAGTTTCAAATAGACCTTCAACCATCGAGAGATAAATTAGTTGAGAATCATGAGGAAAATGAACGAAGAACCGGAAGTTTTAACCACTCTATTAATTGAACATCAAATTTAATTTTGAAAGAAAATGTTCAATTATTACAAAGATTATATAATCTGAGAAATGTATATTCTTATAGATCTTCAACCATTAGAAGAGTTGAGCATCATGAGGAGAAATTGGATTTCAATCTAGATAATGCAGGTGACATAACAGTGACGTTGACCTAGTTTATTCAGTGCAATATTGCATTGCAATAATCTACTGCAATGGGTCAGACTAGAACACAGGGTACAATAATCGCATGACCTCTGACCCCGATATCAATTACCAGAGTGTTGGTGTCCTAAAGAGTAGTAGTTGAACAAGATCCCTTCCTCCTAAAACTATAGAAGGAACCCAGATAGCTGAAAACATGTGAATATAGTGAGGTCCACGTTATAATGGCAGTGGAGAAAACATTGTCAAATCTCTGTCTTGTCAATCCCTTTTATAGACGGTAGTTGATACAGGCTTATTAATGTAATATTAATTGAATAAGAATAACTTGAAAATGTGGGGGTGTGGTCACGAAACCATGGTCGTGTACCAAATAAAACAGTGTAGAATTTGACAATATATATGTGTGTTTTTATTCAATTATGGAACGGTTCTACAATATTGACAATGATCAGTCGAATTTTTTGTAATATTAATTGTTTTTTCTCGTTTAAAACATTCAATTATATTTTATTGAGCAAGGAATAATATTTTTCAATAATTTCATAATGAATTTTTATGATTAAGTTGAAATATTTTGTTAATTAATCATTAATTCTACATTGTTAAAACCGGATCTGGCAAAAGAGCAAAGTGAGAAAGAGATAGCGCTATCCGCTTTGTTGAATTATAGACAAGGATAACAATACCATTGCTAATCAATCATTGCCATTATAACGTAGACTTCACTATAGCCAAGACTCCATGACTCATTTGGGAGTACTCAAGACCCCTCAATCCATACAGAGGTACTCTGGACTCCATAATGGGGTATCCCAGACCCCTCAATCCATAAGGGGGTACACTGGACCCCTCAATCCATATGGGAGTACTCCGGAACCATTAATCCGTATTGGGGAACCCCAGACCCCTCAACCCGTATTTGAGTACGCAGGACCCCTCAACCCGTTTTGGGGTATCCAAGACCCCCGCATTCTATATGGAATATATCAATTCCTGACCCCTCGATCCATTCGGGGTACACTGGACCTCTCAATTCATATGGGAGTACACCGAAACCCTTAATCCGTATTGGGGTATCCCAGACTCCTCAACCCGTATTGGGGTACCCAAGACCCTCGCATTCCATATGGAATATATCAATTCCTGACCCCTCGATCCATTCGGGGTACACTGGACCTCTCAATTCATATGGGAGTACACCGAATCCCTTAATCCGTATTGGGGTACCCCAGACTCCTCAACCCGTATTGGGGTACCCCAGACCCCTAAATCCATATGGATGTACTGATAGAATAGAGGTAAATCATGAGTGTAGTCATCAATATTCATTGGCTGAGCCATTAGCGTGACATCAATGAAGTAATGGCTGACCTGACATGCTCCAAGCCACACGACACTACGACTGGAACACCAGTAATTAACCTACTAATTCAACATGTATTAGTGTAACTATACATACACCGTCAATGACCACTGGATACCTTAACAGCAAGTCCACTTCTTCTTTTACTTACCAATTCATATTCTTCTTCTTCTTACCAATGTTCTATTACTCATTTTCTTGTTTCTCTCAATCTTCTTCTCTTAATTCCTTCTTCTTCTTCTTCTTCTTCTTCTTCTTCTTCTTCTTCTTCTTCTTCTTCTTGTTTCGTTATTTGATAACAATTTTGTTCGTTCTACTCGGTTTCTCATAAATGTACAGAACATCTCATCAACAACTGTTTATGAGGAAATTCAATCATTCATTTCATTTAGGATCACTCAACTTCTAGAAAAAGACCACAGGCTTGCGCCCAAAACCGATCCAATTTCAATTCATACAACAGTCCAAATGTAGCTAGGCTATGTCCCTTCATATTTTGGAGTCATGCTCCAATTTACAATCCAAATTGAGAACGATTATCTCATTTCTCTAAAAATTGAAACATCACTGATATAAGGTATATATTGTGATATAAAATATTGTGAAAGTTCAAGATCTAATCATAATCCAAACCTTGATCGATTAGTTGTGACATATTATTTTGTGCTGTTTAGATTTCAAATTTCAGATAGAAATATAAAAGCTTCCACTCAAAGGTTAGGCACAAACCAGTTAGTCAAGACAAGAAAATACATGATCAGACACGTTCAGTCACAACAATACTTCACATAGTTGCTTATGAAGACATGTCTAATTGCAATGACCAATCAGTGTGTGTTGCGTCATAAGCAACTATGTGAAGTATTGTGTCTGATCAATGATCATGTCTTGTCTTGTTATGACTAATTGGTGTGTGCTTACCCTTAAGGTGCGTACAGATTTACGCGCCGCGAACATGAACAATTCACTTTTAAATCAGCTGATGCCAAGCTTTTAATATCTATATCTTATACCGTTTCTGTAAAAATACAGATATAGTCAGCTGATTAAAAGTGAATTGCTCATGTTTGCGGGGCGTATATTATCTGTACGCACCTTTACAGTTTACCAGGATCCCAAACACCAAAATTCGTTCCACAAAATTTGTTTCCACATCTATCAACGAACATAAAAATATTGAATCGAGAAGGATTATGACCAAGGACAAAAAATTAATTCTATTTTTGTAGGACTTCCGACGTCAAAGATCAACCTAAATCACTAGAACTTCCCGTTATGGACACAACAACAAAACCCAATTCCTAGAGGAACTGGAAGAAAAACATACGAGGAAAATCAACAATCAACCAACTCAATTTCCCTGGAGGTCGACTCACAATCAAACAGGACAAGCAGTCACTCAGTAAGAGCTCTGACACACAACACACAACTGAACAACGTAATGCGACATTAGTTGCAAATATGTATTTCAAGGAAAATATCTGCCTTCATTAACTTGGATTTCTTATTTTTCAGTCACTGGAATCGTTCTGATTAGTTCCTACTGTGAACCTTAGTGATTACAATAATACCAAAGAGAAACAATAGCATAATTAGATATCCCATGGTATAGGGCGTTCATGTCGCAACCTTTACTGTTATCTCAAGCCGATAGTTCATGTAATTCCCGTGAAGCTGTGTGACACTGGTAGTCTCTCATATTGTGCCGTTCATACACTCTCACCCCAACAAAACAGTAAAATTCGACAATAATCAACAGTAATCGGCTTGAGATAACAGTAAAAGTTTCGACATAAACGCCCTATACCATGGGATATCTACTTACGCTATAGTTTCTCTAATATTATACAGTAACGTTATTATTATAAGCTTTAAAGAATACTTCAATACTTTACAAATAATACTGTAAATTGAGTTATTTATTGTAATGATATTGAATTTTCATACTATTATTAATTCAAAGACAAGCCCTTCAACATATAGTCATAAAGGAAGTAAATATCACAGATTACTTATTTAATCTGTGATATAGTATACTCGCAAATGCAGAGCCATCAGTGAATACCGTAATAAAATACACTATCCTACACAAAATAGTATCCCATGATAACGATTCCCGAATATAACCCTTTCATAACATAAGCCGATGGAGTTTAATGGTTCGGACCCTAAACATAACAGAACTACATAAATACTAATATTCATTACGTAGATACAATTGAATGAAAAAGACTAAGAAATTGTCAAAAACCACAGATTTAATATCTTTAATATTTAATTATATGATATTTAATTAAATCTGTGGTTTTTGACAATTTCTCAGTCTTTTTCATTCAAATGAATAATTACCACAATATCAAGTTCTCCACTACACAAAAAGTAAATACAATTCTTGATGTAGAATGAATAATGTAAAATATTCTATGATGATTATGCCGTCTTCATGAGTTATGACTTGTAAGTGGGATAATAAGAGTGAGCGAAAGACTTGAGTTAACTATACATAACGATTTGATGAATTAAATCAATAAATAATGAAATATTAAATGCAATGTGTTGCAACGGGAGTCTGGTTTTACAAGATGTCAAACTGGGTCAACTGAAATCCTCAATTTGAAATGGGAATCGATCCCAATACCAAGATCAATGATTGATTATGCATAATCAAACCTCCTTAAACCGTAGTTATAGTTGGGCCTATACCATAGTTAAAATGGTAAACAGTTGAACTGTAGTTAAATAGTTAACCGTAGCTAGGAGCCGGTTGTAGAAACCGCAGTTCTGTATTTTTATACTATCATACAATAATATAAACACTGTGATTGAACACTAGAGTATTTTTACACTATCATACAAAATAATATAAACACTGTAATTATGATAAACCTGATTCACTTGTTACA